>NC_056437.1:5200259-5215259 GCF_018296145.1 Oncorhynchus tshawytscha
AGAGATAAGGGAGAGTTCTGTCTGTAGTAAAGAGATGGGGAGAGGTCTGTCTGTAATAAAGAGATGGGGAGAGGTCTGTCTGTAATAAAGAGATGGGGAGAGGTCTGTCTGTAATAAAGAGATTGGGAGAGGTCTGTCTGTAATAAAGAGATAAGGGGAGAGGTCTGTCTGTAGTAAAGAGATGGGGAGAGGTCTGTCTGTAATAAAGAGATGGGGAGAGGTCTGTCTGTAATAAAGAGATGGGGAGAGGTCTGTCTGTAGTAAAGAGATGGGGAGAGGTCAGTCTGTAATAAAGAGATGGGGAGAGGTCTGTCTGTCTGTAATAAAGAGATAAGGAGAGGTCTGTCTGTAATAAAGAGATGGGGAGAGGTCTGTCTGTAATAAAGAGATGGGAGAGGTCTGTCTGTAGTAAAGAGATGGGGAGAGGTCAGTCTGTAATAAAGAGATGGGGAGAGGTCTGTCTGTCTGTAATAAAGAGATAAGGAGAGGTCTGTCTGTAGTAAAGAGATGGGGAGAGGTCTGTCTGTAATAAAGAGATGGGGAGAGGTCTGTCTGTAGTAAAGAGATGGGGAGAGGTCTAGCCGTAATAACGAGATGTGGAGAGGTCTGTCTGTAGTAAAGATATGGGGAGAGGTTCGATCCGTAATGAAGAGATGGGGAGAGGTCTGTCTGTAATAAAGAGATGGGGAGAGGTCGATCCGTAATGAAGAGATGCTCTGTTTTTTTGATACCTTACTCCACAAGGTTCTGCAGGCTTTAGTTTTATCTGATCTTGATTATTGTCCAGTCATCTAGTCCAGTGCTGCAAGGAAAGACCTAGTTAAGCTGCATCTGGTCCAGAACAGAGCGGCATGTTTTGCTCTTCATTGTAATCAGAGGGCTGATATAAATACTATGCATGCCTAGTCTCTCTTGGCTAAGAGTTGAGGAGAGACTGACTGCATCACTTCTTTTTTATAAGAAACATTAATGTGTTGAAAATCCCAAATTGTTTTCATATAGTCAACTTACACACAGCTCTGACACACACACTTACCCCACCAGATATGCCACCAGGGGTCTTTTCACAGTCCTCCAAATCCAGAACAAATTCAAGAAAGCACAACGCCTCTCCCCTATTTGTCCTAGATAGTTTGTGTGTTTGCATTGATATGTACTGACACGGGGAGAGGTCTGTCTGTAGTAAAGAGATGGGGAGAGGTCTGTCTGTAATAAAGAGATGGGGAGAGGTCTGTCTGTAATAAAGAGATGGGGAGAGGTCTGTTTCTAATAAAGAGATGGGGAGAGGTCTGTATGTAATAAAGAGATGGGGAGAGGTCTGTCTGTAATAAAGAGATGGGGAGAGGTCTGTCTGTATATCTGTTTGGGTTTCTTGCTGTCAATGTGCAGTGTACAAATGATTTGTAATTATGTTCCAGCCCCTTGACCATCCGCTCAAACAATCGTCCAGAGGCTGAATCTAGTTGATCCCTGCTGTAGAGGATGGCTGTAATGTAGAGGATGGCTGTAGAGTAGAGGATGGCTGTAGAGTAGAGGATGGCTGTAGAGGATGGATGGCTGTAGTGTAGAGGATGGCTGTAGTGTAGAGGATGGCTGTAGAGGATGGATGGCTGTAGTGTAGAGGATGGCTGTAGTGTAGAGGATGGCTGTAGAGTAGAGGATGGCTGTAGAGGATGGCTGTAATGTAGAGGATGGCTGTAGTGTAGAGGATGGCTGTAATGTAGAGGATGGCTGTAGGGTAGAGGATGGCTGTAATGTAGAGGATGGCTGTAGTGTAAAGGATGGCTGTAGTGTAGAGGATGGCTGTAATGTAGAGGATGGCTGTAGTGTAGAGGATGGCTGTAGTGTAGAGGATGGCTGTAATGTAGAGGATGGCTGTAGTGTAGAGGATGGCTGTAATCTAGAGCATGGCTGTCATTGAAAGGATGGCTGTAATGTAGAGGATGGCTGCAATGTAGATGATGGCTGTAATGTAGAGGATGGCTGTAATGTCAAGGATGGCTGTAATGTCGAGGATGGCTGTAATGTAGAGGATGGCTGTAGTGTAGAGGATGGCTGTAATCTAGAGCATGGCTGTCATTGAAAGGATGGCTGTAATGTAGAGGATGGCTGCAATGTAGATGATGGCTGTAATGTAGAGGATGGCTGTAATGTCAAGGATGGCTGTAATGTCGAGGATGGCTTCTAATGTAGAGGATGCCTGCAATTTAATGTAGAGGATGTAATGTAGAGGATGGCTGTAGTGTAGAGGATGGCTGTAGTGTAGAGGATGGCTGTAATGTAGAGGATGGCTGTAGTGTAGAGGATGGCTGCAATGTAGATGATGGCTGTAATGTAGAGGATGGCTGTAATGTCAAGGATGGCTGTAATGTCGAGGATGGCTTCTAATGTAGAGGATGCCTGCAATGTAGTGTAGATGGCTGTAATTTGGCCCTAGTACTCTTACCTCGTACTCTAACCTCGTTCTCTAACCTCGTTCTCTAATCTCGTTCTCTAACCTCGTATTCTAACCTCGTTCTCTAACCTCTTACTCTAACCTCGTACTCTAACCTCGTACTCTAACCTCGTACTCTAACCTCGTTCTCTAACCTCGTTCTCTAACCTCGTATTCTTACCTCGTACTCTAACCTCGTTCTCTAATCTCGTTCTCTAACCTCGTATTCTAACCTCGTTCTCTAACCTCTTATTCTAACCTTGTACTCTAACCTCGTACTCTAACCTCGTTCTCTAACCTCGTTCTATAACCTCGTACTCTAACCTCGTACTCTAACCTCGTACTCTAACCTCATTCTATAACCTCGTAGTCTAACCTCGTACTCCAACCTCGTTCTATAACCTCGTACTCTAACCTCGTACTCTAACCTCATTCTATAACCTCGTAGTCTAACCTCGTACTCCAACCTCGTTCTATAACCTCGTACTCTAACCTCGTACTCTAACCTCGTTCTCTAACCTCGTACTCTAACCTCGTTCTCTAACCTCATTCTATAACCTCGTTCTATAACCGCGTGCTCTAACGTCATACTCTAACCTCATTCTCTAACCTCGTACTCTAACATCGTACTCTAACCTCGTACTCTAACCTCATTCTCTAACCTCGTTCTCTAACCTCGTACTCTAACCTCGTTCCCCAACCTCGTACTCTAACCTCGTTCTATAACCTCGTACTCTAACCTCGTACTGTAACCTCGTACTCTAACCTCGTTCTATAACCTTGTTCTATAACCTCGTAGTCTAACCTCGTACTCTAACCTCGTACTCTAACCTCGTACTCTAACCTCGTACTCTAACCTCGTTCTCTAACCTCGTACTCTAACCTCGTTCTCTAACCTCGTACTCTAACCTCGTTCTCTAACCTCGTACTCTAACCTCATTCTCTAACCTCATACTCTAACCTCGTTCTCTAACCTCGTACTCTAACCTCGTACTCTAACCTCGTACTCTAACCTCGTTCTCTAACCTCGTACTCTAACCTCGTTCTCTAACCTCGTACTCTAACCTCGTACTCTAACCTCGTACTCTAACCTCGTACTCTAACCTCGTTCTCTAACCTCGTACTCTAACCTCGTTCTCTAACCTCGTACTCTAACCTCGTTCTCTAACCTCGTTCTCTAACCTCGTTCTCTAACCTCGTACTCTAACCTCGTTCTATGACCTCGTACTCTAACCTCGTACTCTAACCTCGTACTCTAAGTTCGCGGTTAATTAGATCAGTAAAATGCTTGTAACATTTTTCCTCCCCTCGTCTATGTAATGAACCTCCTTCCTCTTTGATCTTCGACATTAACAGAGCTTATCCCTTTCTATCTTTTTAAACTGTCAAAAGCCGCGCTAATATGTCCTCCCTCCATTCCTCCATCTTCCCCTTTCTTTCTGTTGTGTCTTTCGATTTCGCAACTGTCTGTCAGATTAGTTGATAACAGAACATTCAGGCTTGTCTCTCTCTCCTGAGTAAAACTGGATGGGATTTCTTTAGGAATGCAAAAGAGCTTATCTGTGGCTTGGTGAGTGACAGGGATAAAATCATCAGTGTCCCGTGTCGCCTCTCTCTCTCTCCCTCCCTATCTCAACTTGTTCCTCTTTCTCTCTCCGGCTGTCTTCATCCTGCTAAACCCTGAACACAATAAAGCAATAGCATATTTTACGAAGATTGCATTTCAATTATTAAAGACGTCACAAACCCGGACACACTCAACTGTCTGGGCTTTGTAACGTGAGTATGTCAGGCTTTGTTTACAGCCTTGTTCAGAATCGAGGGGCCGACACTCTCCAGGTGTCATTGTTACCATGATTGTAGAATTCAGAGATCTAATGTAGATCTAATGGTTGCATGCTAATTGCTAACCGCTGGCTAGCTTAATAATAACATGCGATAGGTAACCTTACATTTCATCCTAGCGATGCAGCTATTTTTAGCCTAAAAGGGATTTCAAAATGTGTGAATGTGCTTCTTACTGGAATGAATGTTAACATCTTTTATACTTTGAAACAGACGCTTTTTTGGTCGTGTATGTGGACACTTGATCGTCGAACATCTCTTTTCCAAAATCATGGAGTTGGTCCTATAACAACCTCCACTTTTTCTGGTAAGGCTTTCCACTAGATGTTGGAACATTGCTGTGGGGACTTGCTTCTATTCAGGCACCAGAGCATTGGTGAGGTCGGGGCACTGATGTTGGGCGATTAGGCCTGGCTCGCAGTTTGCGTTCCAATTCATCCCAAAAGGTGTTTCGATGGGGTTGAAATCAGGGCTCTGTGCAAGCCAGTCAAGTTCTTCCACACCGATCTCAGCAAACCATTTCTGTTTGGACCTCCCTTTGTGCACGGGGGGCATTGTCATTCTGGAACTGGAAAGGGCCTTCTCCAAACTGTTACCACAAAGTTGGAAGCACAGAATCATCTAGAATGTCATTGTATTCTGTAGCGTTAAGATCCCTTCACTGGAACTAAGGGGCCTGAACTATGAAAAACAGCCCCTGACCATTATTTCTCCTCCACCAAACTTTGCGGTAGGAATTATGTGTTGGAACAGGTAGCGTTCTCCTGGCATCCGCCAAACCCAGAATCGTCCGTCGGACTACCAGATGGTGAAGCGTGATTCATCACTCCAGAGAAGGTGTTTCCACTGCTCCAGAGTCCAATGGTGCCGAGCTTTACACCACTCCACCCGACGCTTGGCATTGCGCATGGTGATCTTAAGCTTGTGTGCGGATGCTCAGCCATGGAAACCCATTTCATGAAGCTCCCGATGAACAGTTCTTGTACTGACATTACTTTCTGAGGCACTGAGCTCTTCAGTAAGGCCCTTCTACTGCCAATGTTTGTCTATGGAGATTGCATGGTTGTGTGCTTGATTTTATACACCTGTCAGCAATGGGTCTGGCTGAGATAGCTGCATTCATTCATTTGAACGGGTGTCCACATACAGTTGAAGTTGGAAGTTTACATACACCTTAGCCAAATACATTGAAACTCAGTTTTTCACTATTCCTGACATTTAATCCTAGTAAAAATTCCCTGTTTTAGGTCAGTTAGAAACACCACTTTATTTTAAGAATGTGAAATGTGAGAATAATAGTAGAGAGAATTATTTCTTTCAACTTTTATTTCTTTCATCATATTCCCAGTGGGTCAGACGTTTACATACACTCAATTAGTATTTGGTAGCATTGCCTTTAAATTGTTTAACTTGGGTCAAATGTTTCGCGTAGCCATCCGCAAGATTCCCACAATACTTAGGACAAAATCAAGGTGTCAATATTCTTGTAAAGCTTTTTACATTTACAAAAAATCTTAAATTACAGCTAAATTTGAGCAAATTCTGAATTTGCAATTAATCGTGATTAATCACAGAAAATGCAACTGTTAACGCAATCTTTATTTTTTTAATTTACATTTGACAGTCAATTTGTTGTTGAACAGTCAATATTCTGAGATTGTGAGAACTGTATAATAAATCTACAGTGGAAGAGAATCTTTGTCTACCCTCTTCAAATCAAATATCCAAATCATGGTAACATAGTAAAATAACAATAACGAGGCTATATACAAGGAAAACCAGTACTGAGTCAATGTGCAAGGGAACAAGGGAATGGAGGAAGTAGGAACATGTAGATAGGGCTAAAATTGACTAAGCAATCCCGATGGAGTAGTAGCAGCGTATGTGAAGAGTATGAAAGTGTGTCTGTTTTGTGTGTGTGTTTTGTCAGTGTGTGTGTTGCAGTGTCAGTGTTGCAGTGTCAGTGTTGCAGTGTCAGTGTTGCAGTGTCAGTGTTGCAGTGTCAGTGTTGAAGTGTCAGTGTTGCAGTGTCAGTGTTGAAGTGTCAGTGTGCGTGTTCCAGTGTCAGTGTTCCAGTGTCAGTGTTCCAGTGTCAGTGTTCCAGTGTCAGTGTTGCAGTGTCAGTGTTGAAGTGTCAGTGTTGCAGTGTCAGTGTTGCAGTGTCAGTGTTGCAGTGTCAGTGTTGCAGTGTCAGTGTTGAAGTGTCAGTGTTGCAGTGTCAGTGTTGAAGTGTCAGTGTTGCAGTGTCAGTGTTGAAGTGTCAGTGTGCGTGTTCCAGTGTCAGTGTTCCAGTGTCAGTGTTCCAGTGTCAGTGTTGCAGTGTCAGTGTTGAAGTGTCAGTGTTGCAGTGTCAGTGTGCATGTTCCAGTGTCAGTGTTTCAGTGTTCCAGTGTCAGTGTTCCAGTGTCAGTGTTCCAGTGTCAGTGGTGCAGTGTCAGTGTGTGTGTTCCAGTGTCAGTGTTGCAGTGTCAGTGTGTGGGTAGTGTGTCTGTTGCAGTGTCAGTGTTCCAGTGTCAGTGGTCCAGTGTCAGTGTTGCAGTGTCAGTGTGTGTGTTCCAGTGTCAGTGTTGCAGTGTCAGTGTGTGGGTAGTGTGTGTGTTGCAGTGTCAGTGTTGCAGTGTCAGTGTGTGGGTAGTGTGTGTGTTGCAGTGTCAGTGTGTGTGTTCCAGTGTCAGTGTTGCAGTGTCAGTGTGTGGGTAGTGTGTGTGATGCAGTGTCAGTGTTGCAGTGTCAGTGTGTGGGTAGTGTGTGTGTTGCAGTGTCAGTGTTGCAGTGTCAGTGTAGCATGTGTCAGTGTTGCAGTGTCAGTGTGTGTGTTGCAGTGTCAGTGTGTGTGTTGCAGTGTCAGTGTTGCAGTGTCAGTGTTGCAGTGCCAGTGTCAGTGTTGCAGTGTGTGTGTTGCAGGGTCAGTGTTGCAGTGTCAGTGTTGCAGTGTCAGTGTCAGTGTTGCAGTCTGTGTGTCGCAGGGTCAGTGTTGCAGTGTCAGTGTTGAAGTGTCAGTGTTGCAGTGTCAGTGTAGCATGTGTCAGTGTGTGGGTAGTGTGTGTGTTGCAGTGTCAGTGTTGCAGTGTGTGAGTTGCAGTGTCAGTGTTGCAGTGTCAGTGTTGCAGTGTCAGTGTGTGGGTAGTGTGTGTGTTGCAGTGTCAGTGTGTGGGTAGTGTGTGTGTTGCAGTGTGTGTGTTGCAGTGTGTGTGTTGCAGTGTCAGTGTTGCAGTGTCAGTGTTGCAGTGTCAGTGTGTGGGTAGTGTGTGTGTTGCAGTGTCAGTGTGTGGGTAGTGTGTGTGTTGCAGTGTCAGTGTGTGGGTAGTGTGTGTGTTGCAGTGTCAGTGTAGCATGTGTCAGTGTGTGGGTAGTGTGTGTGTTGCAGTGTCAGTGTGTGGGTAGTGTGTGTGTTGCAGTGTCAGTGTGTGGGTAGTGTGTGTGTTGCAGTGTGTGTGTGTTGCAGTGTCAGTGTTGCAGTGTGTGTGTTACAGTGTCAGTGTGTGGGTAGTGTGTGTGTTGCAGTGTGTGTGTGTGCAGTGTGTGTGTGTGTGTTGCAGTGTGTGTGTGTTGCAGTGTCAGTGTTGCAGTGTGTGTGTGTGTGTGTTGCAGTGTGTGTGTGTTGCAGTGTCAGTGTTGCAGTGTGTGTGTTGCAGTGTCAGTGTGTGGGTAGTGTGTGTGTTGCAGTGTGTGTGTGTGTTGCAGTGTGTGTGTGTTGCAGTGTGTGTGTGTGTTGCAGTGTGTGTGTGTTGCAGTGTCAGTGTTGCAGTGTGTGTGTTACAGTGTCAGTGTGTGGGTAGTGTGTGTGTTGCAGTGTCAGTGTTGCAGTGTGTGTGTTACAGTGTCAGTGTGTGAGTCCGTCGGGAACCAGTGCAATAAAAGGGGGGTCATAGAATTAAAAAGTTATGATATTATTCATGTCATGGAAACAATAGAACACTATGAGAAATCTGGGAAACCAGGCCTGGTATTCATAGCTGCTTTTGAAAAGGCCTTTTGAAAAGGCCTTTTGATGTACAGTACTGGAATTTACAATGCATTCGGAAAGTATTCAGACACCTTGACTTTACAGCATTATTCTAAAATGGATTAAATGTTTTTTTTTAAATCGTCATCAATCTACACACAATACCCCATAATAACAAAGCGAAACAGGTTTTTAGACCTTTTTTCAAATATGTATATTAAAAAAAAGCTACAGAAATACATTACTTACATTTTGTACCAGTCAAAAGTTTGAACAATCTAATTCAAGCGTTTTTCTTTATTTTGACTATTTTCTACATTGTAGAATAATAGTGAAGACATTAAAACTATGAAATAACACATATGGAATTATGTAGTAACCCCCCAAAAAATTCAAAAAGCATCTTTGCAGCACTCCACCAATCAGGCCATTATGGTAGAGTGGCCAGATGGAAGCCATTCCTCAGTAAAAGGCACATGACAGCCCGCATGGAGTTTGCCAAAAGGCACCTGAAGGACTCTCAGAACATGAGAAATAAGATTATCTGGTCTGATGAAAACCAAGATTGAACTCTTTGGTCTAAATGCCAAGTATCACATCTGGAGGAAACCTGATACCGTCCCAACGGTGAATCATGGTGGTGTCAGCATCATGCAGTGGGGATGTTTTTCAGCGGCAGGGACTGGGAGACTAGTCAGGATCGAGGGAAAGCTGAACGAAGCAAAGTACAGAGAGATCCTTGATGTAAACCTGCTCCAGAGCGCTCAGGACCTCAGACTGGGGTGAAAGTTCACCTTCCAACAGGACAACGACCCTAAGCACACAGCCAAGACAACACAGGAGTAACTTCGGGACAAGTCTCTGAATGTCCTTGTGAACCCCAGCCAGAACCCGGACTTGAACCCAATCAAAAATCTCTGAAGATTTCTGAAAATAGCTGTGCACCGACGCTCCCCATCCAATCTGACAGAGCTTGAGGGGATCTGCAGAGAAGAATGGGAGAAACTCCCCAAATACAGGTGTGCCAAGCTTGTAGCGTCATAACCAAAAAGACTCAAGGCTGTAATCGCTGCCAAAGGTGCTTCAACAAATGACTGCGTAAAATGCCTGAATACTTATGTAAATGTGATATTTCATTTATAAATGTTTTGTGCAACCCGTTTTTGTTTTGTCATTATTTTTGTGCCGGCCGGTTGTGATTCAGCCCTGGATTGAACCAGGTTTAGTGACACCTCTTGCACTGAAATGCCTTAAACCGCTGCGCCACTTGGGGTTGATGAGGTAAAATAATATTTAATCAATTGTTAGAATAACTGTAACGTAACAAAATGTGGAAAAAAAGTCAAGGGGTGTGAATACTTTCCGAAAATCGGTGTAAAACTTAAAACGTGTCCAAAAACCATGACTCTGGACCATGACTCTGGACCATGACTCTGGACCATGACTCTGACTCTGGACCATGTGACTCTGGACCATGTGACTCTGGACCATGACTACCATGACTCTGGAGTTGTTCAAAGCTTTTTATTTGATTTGATTATTTTATACATGTGACACGTGTTCATACATGTATTTTTTTCACTCAAGTTTTTCATCCCCCAAAAAATGTGTAAGGGCACACACACACTTAAACTGCATCCCCACGTGTCAGATAGTAGCAACATGTTAGTGATTGGCTGAGTGGCTCCCTATTTTCTGCTTGGCTGCAGATAGCAGGGGGAATGGAAGGGGAGAGAGATGGATAAAGATAGAGAGAGAGGGAAATAAAGAGAAAACTGGAGATGAAGAGAGAACCCTGAACCCTGAACAAAGCAATACGCAATCATGAGGCTTCAAAGCCAAAGGTACTGAACAATATTAGGAAATGCTACAGATGGAAGGAAAGTAGTGTAGAAATCTACCAGAAAACAATTAGGTGACAAAAAATTCACCCCCTTTAGACAACTTCCTGGACAAAACATTAAACCACTTCTCCAATATTTTCTAACAAAGAACAAACAGCAAAACATACATGATCAATTACAAATCTTAGAATCAGCTGTTAAAGACTACCATAACCCACTGGATTCTGCAATTACATTGATTGAACTACAGAACAAAATAAAAACCCTCCAACCCAAAAAAGCCTTGTTGTTGACGGTATCCTATTTAAATGATAAAATATACAGACCACAAATTCCAGTTGGCTATACTAAAACTCTTTAACATCATCCTCAGCTCTGGCATCTTCCCCAATATTTGGAACCAAGTACTGATCACACCAATCCACAAAAGTGGAGACAAATTTGATCCCAATACCTACCATTGGATATGCGTCAAAAGCAACCTTGGGAAAATCCTCTGCATTATCATTAACAGCAGACTTTTGTACATTTTCTCAGTGATAAAAACTGTACTGAGCAAATTTGTTCAATTGTCTTTTTACCAAATTACCGTACGACAGACCACGTATTCAACCTACACATCCTAATTGACAAGCATACAAAACCAAAATAAAGGCAAAGTCTTCTCGTGTTTTGTTGATTACAAAAAAAGCCTTCGACTCAATTTGGCATGAGGGTCTGCTATACAAATTGATGGAAAGTGGTGTTGGGGGTAAAACATACGACATTAGAAAATCCATGTACACAATCAACAAGTGTGCAGTTAAAATTGGCAAAAAAACACACACATTTCATTCCACAGGGCCGTGGGGGTGAGACTGGGATTTAGCTTAAGCCCTCTCTCTTCAACATGTCAATGAATTGGCACGAGTACTAGAACAGTCTGGTGAACCAGCATTCATTGTGTTTTTACTGGTGACCAACCATCACTATGTTTTGGACACTGGTGACCAGTGTAAGCAAAACCATCATCAAGTCACATTAATCTGGTTTACATAGGGATGTTTAAAACCTAATGGAATCCAGCCAGAGTTCTGACACTTTGCACTCAGAATAACTGGCAGGGTTAGGACAGGAATGTTACTTTAAGATGCCTTTTACCAGTGCAGCGCTTTAATGTCACTGGCTCTTACACTTAAACTGGTACAACACTTCGACTGACGGTTGGCACAAATACACAAATGTTAGACCACACCTCAAAATATGAAAATGGTCCTCCCCGGTACATCACCCGCACTTACATTTCCCCAGGGAACAACACTGTACCCTAATTCTGAGTGTGTGGATATACAGTGCATCGGAAAGTAATCAGAAATAGTTTTTTTTTTACATCATCAATCTACACACAATTCCCCATAATGACAAAATAAAAACAGGTTCTCTCTGTACTTTGCTCCATTCAGCTTTCCCTCGATCCTGACTAGTCTCCCAGTCACTTGCTGCTACCACCACGCTTCACTGTAGGGATGGTGTCAGGTTTCCTCCAGATGTGACGCTTGGCATTCAGGCCAAAGACTTCAATCTTGGTTTCATCAGACCAGAGAATCTTGTTTCTCATGGTCTGAGAGTCCTTTAGGTGCCTTTTGGCAAACTCCAAGAGGGCTGTCATGTGCCTTTTACTGAGGAGTGGCTTCCTTCTGGCCACTCTACCATAAAGGCCTGATTGGTGGAGTGGTGCAGAGATGGTTGTCCTTCTGGAAGGTTCATCTCCACATAGAAAATTGACCTCTGTCACCTCCCTGACCAATTCCCTTCTTCCCCAGTTGCTCAGTTTTTTCGGGCGGCCAGATCTAGGAAGAGTCTGCATGTTTCCAAACTTCTTCCATTTAATAATGATGGAGGCCACTGTCTTGTTGGGAACCTTCAATGCTGCAGACATTTTTGGGTATCCTTCTCCAGATCTGTGCCTCGACTCAATTCTGTCTCGGATCTCTACTGACAATTCATTCGACCTCATGGCTTGGTTTTTGCTCTGGTATGCACTGTCAACTGTGGGACCTTATAAAGACAGATGTGTGCCTTTCCAAATCATGTCCAATCAATTGAATTTACTACAGATGGACTCCAATTCTCACGCCCTGACTTTAGTATTCTTTGTTTTTCTTTATTGTTTTGGTTAGGTCAGGGTGTGACATGGGTGATGTATGTGTTTTATACTGTCTAGGGGTTTTGTAGGTTTATGGGGCTGTTTCCATTCTAGGTATATTGTATGTCTATGGTTGCCTAGATTGGTTCTCAATTAGAGGCAGCTGTTTATCGTTGTCTCTGTTTGGGAACCATATTTAGGCAGCCATCTCCTTTGGGTATTTGGTGGGTTATTGTCTATGTCTAGTTGCCTGGATAGCGTCACGTTCGTTTTGTTGTTTTTGTAGTTCGTTTAGTGTCCGTCTTCATTAAATATATAACATGTAACATAAATCACGCTGCGCCTTGGTCTCCTCCGTACAACGAACGTGACACTAATCAAGTTGTAGAAACATCTCAAGAATGATCAATGGAATTAGGATGCACCTGAGCTCAATTTAGTCTCACAGCAAAGGGTCTGAATACTTATGTAAATACGGTATTTCAGTTTTTTTATTTTTAATACATTTGCAAAAAAAAGAAAAAAGAAACAGCACATTTTCTAAACCTTTTTTTCGCTTTGTCATTATGGGGTATGTTGCATTATGGGGTATGTTGCATTATGGGGTATGTTGCATTATGGGGTATGTTGCATTATGTGGTATGTTGTGTATGTTGTGTATGTTGTGTATGTTGTGTAGATTTATGAAGAAAAATGTTAGTTTACTCAATTTTAGAATAAGGCTGTAAGGTAAAAAAAACTGTTGAATAAGTCAAGGGGTTTGAATACCTTCCCACTGAACTGGAACTTAAAATGTTTATGCTGTAACATGCTGTAACATTAATGTACTTCTGTCCAAAAAGCAAGTTCAAATCCCCAAAGCATGTATTTCCACTTCACATCAAGTGTGAACTATTTTTACAATTAGTGTTGTCAGATAATCAGACAATTATTGACTTTCTTTTTTGCTGTTTCGTATTTGCAGAAATATAAATATATAATAAATTCTTATCGTTAAATCTCTGGCCAAATCTGGTGGTGTAGCAGGAAATTCAGGTCATTAGCAACCAAGAGGCTTTGAGTAAAAATCCCACGTGAGTTATAGTCTCAAATTAGGGTCTTTAACACCATAATTCAGCTTTTAAAAACCCATTAACTTTCCCTTCAACCAGTAGCCTGTACCGTACAATTACAGCAACTTTTCTTTTTAACAGTATTACATTACAACAGCATTACATTTTATAATATAAAAACACGAGGGAAGAAACAACCACCATAACAAGAGTGTTACACACATCACTCTCACGAAACCCCTGACCCTACAATAACCTTTTTTTATTTTGTGTGTATGGATCACGAAGGCTGGTCACCAGCGAAGACAAAAACAAAGGCCTATGGTGGTGGTGTTTGCTGTTTTTTCCTTCAGCAGGGTTATCTTCAGGTCTTATATTCAGACACGCTGTCACCTCGTTTGATATGTTTTCTAACGCGGCACAGATGTGCTTTATTTTAAAGTGGATGTTTGTGTTGGCTCTTCATAACTGCTCTGAAGTGATTTTCATGTCAATATAGTTAGATTAAGTGATTTTCATGTCAATATAGTTAGATTAAGTGATTTTCATGTCAATATAGTTAGATTAAGTGATTTTCATGTCAATATAGTTAGATTAAGGGATTTTCATGTCAATCTAGTTAGATGAGGGAATTCCATCAGAACTACTTTTGAACAGAGCCCCTATGAGTATGAGCACTATGGGTAGTGCACTTTATAGGCCATAGGGGTGCCATTTGGGACAGAGCTTTCCAGATGAACCGTTTGTCTTGAGGTGTTGAGACATTTACGTGTAAATGTCTGTTCAGGAAAGTCTTTATTCTCTGAGTCTTTCTGGTCAAGCCACTAAGAGCGTTGCACACATGGATTGTACAATATTTGCCTTTTTTCCCCATTTCTTTTCAAGATCTGTCAAGTTGATTGTTGATCATTTGCTACATCTTCAAGTCACTGTAACTAGGCCACTCAGGAACATTCAATGTCGTCTTGGTGAGCAACTGCAGTGTAGATGTGGCCTTCTGTTTGAGGTTATTGTCCTGCTGAAAGGTGAATTCGTCTCCCAGTGTCTGTTTGGAAGCAGACTGAACCAGGTTTTCCTCTAGGATTTTGCCTGTGGTCATTGCTGTATTCTGTTTCCTTTTATCCTAAATAACTCCCTAGTCCTTGCCAATGACAAGCATACCCATAACATGATGCAGCCACCACCATGCTTGAAAATATGAAGAGTGGTACTCAGTGATGTGTTGGATTTTGCCCCAAACATAACATTTTCTATTCAGGACAAAAATATAATTTCTTTGCCACATTTTTTGTAGTATTAATTAAGTGCCTTGTTGCAAACAGGATACATGTTTTGGAATATTTTGTATTCTGTACAGGCTTCCTTTTCACACTGTCTTTTAGGTTAGTGTTGTGGAGTAACTACAATGTTGTTGATCCATTCTCAGTTTTCTCCTATCACAGCCATTCAACTCTGTAATCACTTTAATGTCACCATTGGCCTCATGGTGAAACCCATGAGCTGTTTCCTTCCTCTCCGGCAACTGAGTTAGGAAGGATGACTGTATCTTTGTAGTGACTGGGTGTACTGATACACCATCCAAAGTCAAATTAATAACTTCACCATGCTCAAAGGGATATTCAATGTCTCCGTTTTAAAAGTTGTACACATCTACCAATTGGTACCCATTTTTGCAAGGCCTTGAAAAACCTCCCTGGTCTTTGTGGTTGAACCTGTGCTTGAAATTCACTGCTCAATTGAGTGACCTTACAGAT
>NC_056437.1:5220259-5232759 GCF_018296145.1 Oncorhynchus tshawytscha
GGAGAGGGCTCAGAACGCACCCTTGTGGGGCCCCAGTGTTGAGGATCAGTGGGGAGGAGATGTTGTTGCCTACCCTCACCACCTGGGGGCGGCCCGTCAGGAAGTCCAGTACCCAGTTGCACAGGGCGGGGTCGAGACCCAGGGTCTCGAGCTTGATGACGAGCTTGGAGGGTACTATGGTGTTGAATGCCGAGCTGTAGTCGATGAACAGCATTCTCACATAGGTATTCCTCTTGTCCAGATGGGTTAGGGCAGTGTGCAGTGTGGTTGAGATTGCATCGTCTGTGGACCTATTTGGGCGGTAAGCAAATTGGAGTGGGTCAAGGGTGTCAGGTAGGGTGGAGGTGATATGGTCCTTGACTAGTCTCTCAAAGCACTTCATGATGACGGATGTGAGTGCTACGGGGCAGTAGTCGTTTAGCTCAGTTACCTTAGCTTTCTTGGGAACAGGAACAATGGTGGCCCTCTTGAAGCATGTGGGAACAGCAGACTGGTATAGGGATTGGTTGAATATGTCCGTAAACACACCGGCCAGCTGGTCTGCGCATGCTCTGAGGGCGCGGCTGGGGATGCCGTCTGGGCCTGCAGCCTTGCGAGGGTTAACACGTTTAAATGTCTTACTCACGTTGGCTGCAGTGAAGGAGAGACCGCATGTTTTCGTTGCAGGCCGTGTCAGTGGCACTGTATTGTCCTCAAAGCGGGCAAAAAGTTATTTAGTCTGCCTGGGAGCAAGAAATCCTGGTCCGTGACTGGGCTGGGTTTCTTCCTGTAGTCCGTGATTGACTGTAGACCCTGCCACATGCCTCTTGTGTCTGAGCCGTTGAATTGAGATTCTACTTTGTCTCTGTACTGGCGCTTAGCTTGTTTGATAGCCTTGCGGAGGGAATAGCTGCACTGTTTGTATTCAGTCATGTTACCAGACACCTTGCCCTGATTAAAAGCAGTGGTTCGCGCCTTCAGTTCCACACGAATGCTGCCATCAATCCACGGTTTCTGGTTAGGGAATGTTTTAATCGTTGCTATGGGAACGACATCTTCAACGCACGTTCAAATGAACTCGCACACCGAATCAGCGTATTCGTCAATGTTGTTGTCTGACGCAATACGAAACATCTCCCAGTCCACGTGATGGAAGCAGTCTTGGAGTGTGGAGTCAGCTTGGTCGGACCAGTGTTGGACAGACCTCAGCGTGGGAGCTTCTTGTTTTAGTTTCTGTCTGTAGGCAGGGATCAACAAAATGGAGTCGTGGTCAGCTTTTCCGAAAGGGGGCGGGGCAGGGCCTTATATGCGTCGTGGAAGTTAGAGTAACAATGATCCAGGGTCTTTCCACCCCTGGTTGCGCAATCGATATGCTGATCAAATTTAGGGAGTCTTGTTTTCAGATTAGCCTTGTTAAAATCCCCAGCTACAATGAATGCAGCCTCCGGATAAATCGTTTCCAGTTTGCAGAGAGTTAAATAAAGTTCGTTCAGAGCCATCGATGTGTCTGCTTGGGGGATATATATACGGCTGTGATTATAATCGAAGAGAATTCTCTTGGTAGATAATGCGGTCTACATTTGATTGTGAGGAATTCTAAATCAGGTGAACAGAAGGATTTGAGTTCCTGTATGTTTCTTTCATCACACCATGTCACGTTGGCCATAAGGCATACGCCCCCGCCCGTCTTCTTACCAGAAAGATGTTTGTTTCTGTCGGCGCGATGCGTGGAGAAACCCGCTGGCTGCACCGCTTCGGATTGCGTCTCTCCAGTTAGCCATGTTTCCGTGAAGCAGAGAACGTTACAGTCTCTGATGTCCCTCTGGAATGCTACCCTTGCTCGGATTTCATCAACCTTGTTGTCAAGAGACTGGACATTGGCAAGAAGAATGCTAGGGAGTGGTGCACGATGTGCCCGTCTCCGGAGTCTGACCAGAAGACCGCTTCGTTTCCCTCTTTTTCTGAGTCGTTTTTGGGTCGCTGCATGTAATCCACTCCGTTACACTGGTTGTAAGGCAGAACACAGGATCCGCATCGCGAAAAACATATTCTTGGTCGTACTGATGGTGAGTTGACGCTGATCTTATATTCAGTAGTTCTTCTCGGCTGTATGTAATGAAACCTAAGATGACCTGGGGTACTAGTGTAAGAAATAACACGTAAAAAAACAAAAAACTGCATAGTTTCCTAGGAACGCGGCGAGGCGGCCATCTCTGTCGGCGCCGGAAGTCAAGACAAGACATTTTCCTCACTTTCCTATCAAAACACTGTCAAGATGAGACACAGTTGAAAGTTGCAAAAATGGCTCTCATCTTGGCAGTTGAAAAATGTAGGTTAAAATATGAATGAACACTGTTGTATGATGTTGTATGATGTTGTATGATGTTCTGAACATTGGAACTTGAAAAGTGCGTATAAGGACGTCAGACAAATTTGTATTTTGTATTTCAAAGCGTATGTGGTGCGTCGGATTCAAAGACCGAGGGAACCCTGTGATCTCAGAGCTCATCATACAAACTACTTCATCTGGGTTAATGGTTTTTAGAGAAGGAGTTTGCCTTCGGCCAGAAGTACTTTTAAGCTGTTTCATAATAGTGCCACACTTGTCTTTTCCCCACTAAATACACAGACATATTTATTTTTATATATTTGTCAAATATATAATTAATAAACATAGTTTTTTTTTTAAAGCGGCCAAAAATCCGGGGTTTCTATGTCAAACGGATTTTGTTGCATTTCAGTCTTCATGTGACGTATATAAAGTGTAATATTGGGATGTAAACTCTAATTGTAATACATGTCAACTCTATATATCTGACATGGTACAGGTGTCTTCTGTATTTTAAACCCATAACCGTGTGTGTGAGGTGGATACTGTAACGCTCAATGAGTGAATGGGTGTGGAGGCGCAGAGAGCAAAGGATGTGGGAAAAAAACACGCTTTAATGTCCAAAAACAAAAGAACAAAATAGTTATACCCAACACAGGCGTAACTATTACTACAATAAGTACCCTTAGGTAAAATACCAGGACAGCGAGAAAACCCAACAACACTAACACCTCTCACAAATACAGAAGAACAAGCCCGCACAAACAGAAGCAGGCTAAACGAACTTAAATAACCCCACACTAACAACCAAACAATGAACAGGTGAAACCAATTAGACAAAACCAAAAGAACACGGAACACAGGATCGGTGGCAGCTAGTAGACCGGCGACGGCGACCGCCGAGCGCCACCCGAACAGGAAGGGGAGCCACCTTCGGTAATATTCATGACAGATACTTCTGTTACAAAGTAGATTTATTTTAAGACGACCAAAATCACGCTATGTCCCCTGATGTAGCCCACGGCAGTAAAGGTTCATCAACAGAGATCACCTTACCTGGTAACACAACACGCACACATGTATTTCATATCGTTGATATGTGGTAGAGTAGTGGTCTGAGGGAACACACTTCATGTGTTGTTGATATGTGGTAGAGTAGTGGTCTGAGGGAACACACTTCATGTGTTGTTGATATGTGGTAGAGTAGTGGTCTGAGGGAACACACTTCATGTGTTTTGAATATATTGTAAGGATTTTCAAATTGTATAACAACCTACATTTTCCTGGACCCCAGAAAGAGTAGCTGCTGCCTTGACAGGAACTAATGGGGATCCATAATAAACCCCAGGATGAGTAGCTGCTGCCTTGGCAGGAACTAATGGGGATCCATAATAAACCCCAGGAAGAGTAGCTGCTGCCTTGACAGGAACTAATGGGGATCCATAATAAACCCCAGAAAGAGTAGCTGCTGCCTTGTCAGGAACTAATGGGGATCCATAATAAACCCCAGGAAGAGTAGCTGCTGCCTTGACAGGAACTAATGGGGATCCATAATAAACCCCAGGAAGAGTAGCTGCTGCCTTGGCAGGAACTAATGGGGATCCATGATAAACCCCAGGAAGAGTAGCTACTGCCTTGACAGGAACTAATGGGGATCCATGATAAACCCCAGGAAGAGTAGCTACTGCCTTGACAGGAACTAATGGGGATCCATGATAAACCCCAGGAAGAGTAGCTGCTGCCTTGGCAGGAACTAATGGGGATCCATAATAAACCCCAGGAAGAGTAGCTGCTGCCTTGGCAGGAACTAATGGGGATCCATAATAAACCCCAGGAAGAGTAGCTGCTGCCTTGGCAGGAACTAATGGGGATCCATGATAAACCCCAGGAAGAGTAGCTACTGCCTTGACAGGAACTAATGGGGATCCATAATAAACCCCAGGAAGAGTAGCTGCTGCCTTGACAGGAACTAATGGGGATCCATAATAAACCCCAGGAAGAGTAGCTGCTGCCTTGACAGGAACTAATGGGGATCCATAATAAACCCCAGGAAGAGTAGCTGCTGCCTTGGCAGGAGCTAATGGGGATCCATAATAAACCCCAGGAAGAGTAGCTGCTGCCTTGGCAGGAACTATTGGGGATCCATAATAAACCCCAGGAAGAGTAGCTGCTGCCTTGGCAGGAACTAATGGGGATCCATAATAAACCCAGGAAGAGTAGCTGCTGCCTTGGCAGGAACTAATGGGGATCCATAATAAACCCCAGGAAGAGTAGCTGCTGCCTTGGCAGGAACTAATGGGGATCCATAATAAACCCCAGGAAGAGTAGCTGGTGCCTTAGCAGGAACTAATGGGGATCCATAATAAACCCCAGGAAGAGTATCTGCTGCCTTGGCAGGAACTAATGGGGATCCATAATAAACCCCAGGAAGAGTAGCTGCTGCCTTGGCAGGAACTAATGGGGATCCATAATAAACCCCAGGAAGAGTAGCTGCTGCCTTGACAGGAACTAATGGGGATCCATAATAAACCCCAGGAAGAGTAGCTGCTGCCTTGACAGGAACTAATGGGGATCCATAATAAACCCCAGGAAGAGTAGCTGCTGCCTTGACAGGAACTAAAGGGGATCCATAATAAACCCCAGGAAGAGTAGCTGCTGCCTTGACAGGAACTAATGGGGATCCATAATAAACCCCAGGAAGAGTAGCTGCTGCCTTGACAGGAACTAATGGGGATCCATAATAAACCCCAGGAAGAGTAGCTGCTGCCTTGGCAGGAACTAATGGGGATCCATAATAAACCCCAGGAAGAGTAGCTGCTGCCTTGGCAGGAACTAATGGGGATCCATAATAAACCCCAGGAAGAGTAGCTGTTGCCTTGGCAGGAACTAATGGGGATCCATAATAAACCCCAGGAAGAGTAGCTGCTGCCTTGGCAGGAACTAATGGGGATCCATAATAAACCCCAGGAAGAGTAGCTGCTGCCTTGGCAGGAACTAATGGGGATCCATAATAAACCCCAGGAAGAGTAGCTGCTGCCTTGGCAGGAACTAATGGGGATCCATAATAAACCCCAGGAAGAGTAGCTGCTGCCTTGACAGGAACTAATGGGGATCCATAATAAACCCCAGGAAGAGTAGCTGCTGCCTTGGCAGGAACTAATGGGGATCCATAATAAAACCCCAAGAAGAGTAGCTGCTGCCTTGACAGGAACTAATGGGGATCCATGATAAACCCCAGGAAGAGTAGCTGCTGCCTTGGCAGGAACTAATGGGGATCCATGATAAACCCCAGGAAGAGTAGCTGCTGCCTTGACAGGAACTAATGGGGATCCATAATAAACCCCAGGAAGAGTAGCTGCTGCCTTGACAGGAACTAATGGGGATCCATAATAAACCCCAGGAAGAGTAGCTGCTGCCTTGGCAGGAACTAATGGGGATCCATAATAAACCCCAGGAAGAGTAGCTGCTGCCTTGACAGGAACTAATGGGGATCCATAATAAACCCCAGGAAGAGTAGCTGCTGCCTTGACAGGAACTAATGGGGATCCATAATAAACCCCAGGAAGAGTAGCTGCCGCCTTGGCAGGAAATAATGGGGATCCATAATAAACCCCAGGAAGAGTAGCTGCTGCCCTGACAGGAACTAATGGGGATCCATAATAAACCCCAGGAAGAGTAGCTGCTGCCTTGACAGGAACTAATGGGGATCCATAATAAACCCCAGGAAGAGTAGCTGCTGCCTTAGCAGGAACTAATGGGGATCCATAATAAACCCCAGGAAGAATAGCTGCTGCCTTGACAGGAACTAATGGGGATCCATAATAAACCCCAGGAAGAGTAGCTGCTGCCCTGACAGGAACTAATGGGGATCCATAATAAACCCCAGGAAGAGTAGCTGTTGCCTTGGCAGGAACTAATGGGGATCCATAATAAACCCCAGGAAGAGTAGCTGCTGCCTTGACAGGAACTAATGGGGATCCATAATAAACCCCAGGAAGAGTAGCTGCTGCCTTGGCAGGAACTAATGGGGATCCATAATAAACCCCAGGAAGAGTAGCTGCTGCCTTGACAGGAACTAATGGGGATCCATAATAAACCCCAGGAAGAGTAGCTGCTGCCTTGGCAGGAACTAATGGGGATCCATAATAAACCCCAGGAAGAGTAGCTGCTGCCTTGGCAGGAACGAATGGGGATCCATAATAAACCCCAGGAAGAGTAGCTGCTGCCTTGGCAGGAACTAATGGGGATCCATAATAAACCCCAGGAAGAGTAGCTGCCGCCTTGGCAGGAACTAATGGGGATCCATAATAAACCCCAGGAAGAGTAGCTGCCGCCTTGGCAGGAACTAATGGGGATCCATAATAAACCCCAGGAAGAGTAGCCGCTGCCTTGACAGGAACTAATGGGGATCCATAATAAACCCCAGGAAGAGTAGCTGCTGCCTTGACAGGAACTAATGGGGATCCATAATAAACCCCAGGAAGAGTAGCTGCTGCCTTGGCAGGAACTAATGGGGATCCATAATAAACCCCAGGAAGAGTAGCTGCTGCCTTGACAGGAACTAATGGGTATCCATAATGAACCCCAGGAAGAGTAGCTGCTGCCTTGACAGGAACTAATGGGTATCCATAATGAACCCCAGGAAGAGTAGCTGCTGCCTTGACAGGAACTAATGGGGATCCATAATAAACCCCAGGAAGAGTAGCTGTTGCCTTGGCAGGAACTAATGGGGATCCATAATAAACCCCAGGAAGAGTAGCTGTTGCCTTGGCAGGAACTAATGGGGATCCATAATAAACCCCAGGAAGAGTAGCCGCTGCCTTGACAGGAACTAATGGGGATCCATAATAAACCCCAGGAAGAGTAGCTGCTGCCTTGACAGGAACTAATGGGGATCCATAATAAACCCCAGGAAGAGTAGCTGCTGCCTTGGCAGGAACTAATGGGGATCCATAATAAACCCCAGGAAGAGTAGCTGCTGCCCTGACAGGAACTAATGGGGATCCATAATAAACCCCAGGAAGAGTAGCTGCTGCCTTGGCAGGAACTAATGGGGATCCATAATAAACCCCAGGAAGAGTAGCTGCTGCCTTGACAGGAACTAATGGGTATCCATAATGAACCCCAGGAAGAGTAGCTGCTGCCTTGACAGGAACTAATGGGGATCCATAATAAACCCCAGGAAGAGTAGCTGTTGCCTTGGCAGGAACTAATGGGGATCCATAATAAACCCCAGGAAGAGTAGCTGCTGCCTTGACAGGAACTAATGGGGATCCATAATAAACCCCAAGAAGAGTAGCTGCTGCCTTGGCAGGAACTAATGGGGATCCATAATAAACCCCAGGAAGAGTAGCTGCTGCCTTGGCAGGAACTAATGGGGATCCATAATAAACCCCAGGAAGAGTAGCTGCTGCCTTGACAGGAACTAATGGGGATCCATAATAAATACAAAATACAAACAAAAAAATGCAGGGTGATTTTAATATTGTATAACTTGTCATCAAAGACTAAAAAATTAAAAAAATATTTATACACATTTTTAAGAGCATAGATATGCACTGATTTCAAATGAACAATGGGTGGCTGTACGGTACCAAATTCACTGGATCGGTATTTGTTATTAGAGTGTTTATTTCTTGCCCGTGAAATGAGCCCTGAAAATGATTGAAAACAAGTCCGAAGTTGGCATTAGGCCAGACAGCAAAGTGGGCACACACACAACGCACGCAGGAACACACACACACACACACACACACACACACACACACACACACACACACACACACACACACACACACACACACACACACACACACACAGGAACACACACACACACACACACACACACACACACACACACACACAGGAACACACACACACACACAGGAACACACACACACACAGGAACACACACACGCGCACCTGGAGACCAAGAAGCGCCCATATTGCATTTGCAGTAGGCTGTATAAACTGTCCAACCCTCTCCAGCATCAACAGGCTGTATAAACTGTCCAACCCTCTGCACTTTTCGTACTGGGAGGTAAAACACAGTGTGCTCCTGTTATCATGTGTTTAATGTGAACCAGGCTGAGGCTCATTAGTCCTCACTAACCCAAAATGCAGCTAATCAACGAGAGAGAGGCATGGTGGGGAGGGGAGAGAGAGAGAGAGAGAGACTGGTCTGAAATAGCACTGGGACACGGATGAATGGAGATGGATGCCGGTCAATGGTACTGTCCACTTTGTTTGTTGTGTAGTGCCCTATATTGGGAACCGTTTGGGATGGAGCCATTCTTCTTCTTGCTCAGTGGATGATGGAAGGGTCATCAGGAAAGCCATCTGTCTAGATCAACCTATAAACATGTTCACGGGCTGGAGGGAACCGTAGGGGGTGGTGGGGGGTATATCAGACGGGGCTTGGGCAGGAGGGGACCGTAGGGGGTGGTGGGGGTATATCAGACAGGGCTTGGGCTGGAGGGAACCGTAGGGGGTGGGGGGGGTATATCAGACGGTGCTTGGGCTGGAGGGAACCGTAGGGGATGGTGGGGGTATATCAGACGGGGCTTGGGCTGGAGGGAACCGTAGGGGGTGGTGGGGGTATATCAGACGGGGCTTGGGCTGAAGGGAAGAAGCTTAGGCTGGAGGGAACCGTAGGGGTGGTGGGGGATATATCAGACGGGGCTTGGGCTGGAGGGAACCGTAGGGGGTGGTGGGGGGGGTATATCAGACGGGGCTTGGGCTGGAGGGAACCGTAGGGGGTGGTGGGGGGTATATCAGACGGGGCTTGGGCTGGAGGGAAGAGGCTTGGGCTGGAGGGAACCGTAGGGGTGGTGGGGGTATATCAGACGGGGCTTGGTCTGGAGGGAAGAGGCTTGGGCTGGAGGGAACCGTAGGGGGTTGTGGGGGTATATCAGACAGGGCTTGGGCTGGAGGGAACCGTAGGGGGTGGTGGGGGTATATCAGACGGGGCTTGGGCTGGAGGGAACCATAGGGGGTGGTGGGGGGTATATCAGACGGGGCTTGGGCTGGAGGGAAGAGGCTTGGGCTGGAGGGAACCGTAGGGGGGGGTGGTGGGGGTATATCAGACGGGGCTTGGTCTGGAGGGAAGAGGCTTGGGCTGGAGGGAACCGTAGGGGGTTGTGGGGGTATATCAGACAGGGCTTGGGCTGGAGGGAACCGTAGGGGGGTGGTGGGGGTATATCAGACGGGGCTTGGGATGGAGGGAAACATAAGGGGTGGTGGGGGGTATATCAGACGGGGCTTGGGCTGGATGGAACCGTAGGGGGTGGTGGGGGTATATCAGACAGGACTTGGGCTGGAGGGAACCGTAGGGGGTGGTGGGGGTATATCAGACGGGGCTTGGGCTGGAGGGAACCGTAGGGGGTGGTGGGGGGGGTATATCAGACGGGGCTTGGGCTGGAGGGAACCGTAGGGGGTGGTGGGTGGTATATCAGACGGCGCTTGGGCTGGAGGGAACCGTAGTGGGGGTGGGGGGTATATCAGACAGGGCTTGGGCTGGAGGGAACCGTAGGGGGTGGTGGGGGTATATCAGACGGGGCTTGGGCTGGAGGGAACCGTAGGGGGTGGTGGGGGTATATCAGACGGGGCTTGGGCTGGAGGGAACCGTAGGGGTGGTGGGTGGTATATCAGACGGCGCTTGGGCTGGAGGGAACCGTAGTGGTGGTGGGGGGTATATCAGACAGGGCTTGGGCTGGAGGGAACCGTAGCGGGTGGTGGGGGGTATATCAGACGAGGCTTGGGCTGGAGGGAACCGTAGGAGGTGGTGGGGGTATATCAGACGGGGCTTGGGCTGGAGGGAACCGGAGGGGGAGGTGGGGGTATATCAGACGGGGCTTGGGCTGGAGGGAACCGTAGGGGGTGGTGGGGGTATATCAGATGGGGCTTGGGCTGGAGGGAACCGTAGTGGGTGGTGGGGGTATATCAGACGGGGCTTGGGCTGGAGGGAACCGTAGGTGGTGGTGGGGAGTATATCAGACGGGGCTTGGGCTGGATGGAACCGTAGGGGGTGGTGGGGGTATATCAGACGGGGCTTGGGCTGAAGGGAAGAAGCTTGGGCAGGAGGGAACCGTAGGGGGTGGTGGGGGATATATCAGACGGGGCTTGGGCTGGAGGGAAGAAGCTTGGGCTGGAGGGAACCGTAGGGGGTGGTGGGGGATATATCAGACGGGGCTTGGGCTGGAGGGAAGAAGCTTGGGCTGGAGGGAACCATAGGGGGTGGTGGGGGTATATCAGACGGGGCTTGGCTGGAGGGAACGTGGGGGTAGTGGGGGGGTGCCGAGGTATTCCTCTAGTAATGATGCGTGTCTAATGAACCCTTTAACTGAACCAGAGACTGTTAAACTACCTGGAGCATGGAGAACAGAGGCACATATTTACTGACTGTCCTCAATGGCACCCTTACCCCTATATAGTGCACTACATTTAGCCAGGGCCCATAGGGCTCTGTTCAAAAGCAGTGCAATATATTCGGAATAGTGTGCCTTTCCAGATGCAGCCCTATGACCAGTAACTGACTGTACATTCTGTCTGAGAAAAACATGTAAACGTACCAAGACAGCGTTCATGTAGATTTCTCTCAACGTGTCTGTAAGTGCAGTGATTCATACTCTATAAATACACTTCTTTCTGTACTTTAGTATCACCCTTTGTGTGTGCGCTCCGTTGCCGAACACTTTGACTATCGGCTTTTACCAATGGCTTGAAAAATCTTTGCAGATGGCAGGTCTGAAAAATGACTTTCTCTCTGCGGCGCTTTAAACACCCGAAAAATTGAACATGGATTAAGCCTTTGACAGCAACTCCCCCTCTACCCTCTTTGTCTCCGTCCCAAATGGCACTCTATTCTCTACATAGTGCTATATGGGTCATGGTCAAACTTTCAAGTGTCTCATCTTGACAGTGTTTTGATTGGAAAGTGAGGAAAATGTCTTGTCTTGAAAGGAAAGGTAGCCTAGTGGTTAGAGCGTTGAACTAGTAACCGAAAGGTTGCCCATGCTTGTTCAATGAACCATAAACAATTAATGAACATGCACCTGTGGAACGGTCGTTAAGACACTAACAGCTTACAGACGGTCAGTGCTCTGCCATGGCCAGCGAAGAGCCCGGATCTCAATCCCATTGAACACGTCTGTGACCTGTTGGTTCGGAGGGTGAGGGCTAGGGCTAGGAAGAGTGGGGTAACATCTCACAGCAAGAACTGGCAAATCTGGTGCAGTCCATGAGGAGGAGATGCACTGCAGTGTGTAATGCAGCTGGTGGCCACACCAGATACTGACTGTTACTTTTGATTTTGACCCCCCACCTTTGTTCAGGGACACATTATTCCAGTTCTGTTAGTCACATGTCTGTGGAACTTGTTGTTGAATCTTGTTACGTTTATAAAAATATTTACACACGTTAAGTGTGCTGAAAATAAACACATTTGACAGCGAAACAACATTTTCTTTTGTTGCTGAGTTTATATATAAAAAACAAATAAATCATATGACCCCCCCCCCACTTGTAAAACCAAAGTTGTGCCCCCGGGCGTAGCACTACCTATTTCCTCAGCAATTTTGATTGATTCAACCACTTTACATTACTTGTGTCCCAAAGGCCACCCTATTCCTTACATAGCACAAGACTTTTGACCAAGGCTCTATGGGCTCTGGTCTAAAGTAGTGCACTATATAGGGAATAGGGTTCCATAGGGCTCTGCTCTAAAGTAGTGCACTATATATAGGGAATAGGTTTCCATAGGGATCTGGTCTAAAGTAGTGCACTATATAGGGTTCTATAGGGCTCTGGTCTAAAGTAGTGCACTATATAGGGAATAGGGTTCCATAGGACTCTGGTCTAAAGTAGTGCACAATATAGGGAATAGGGTTCCATAGAGCTCTGGTCTAAAGTAGTGCACTAGATAGGGAATAGGGTTCCATAGGGAATAGGGTTCCATAGGGCTCTGGTCTAAAGTAGTGCACTATATAGGGAAGAGGGTGCCGTTTAGGATGCAGGGTCTAGCACTCTGGCAGCTGTAGCAGAGTATTGACGTACTGTACAAGACAAAGCTTTTAAAGAATATACACAGGATGACCCCCTGACCCCTGACTTTAAATAATATCCACAGGATGACCCCCCCTGACCTTAAATAATATCCACAGGATTACCCCTGACCCCTGACCTTAAATAATAT
>NC_056437.1:5242759-5255259 GCF_018296145.1 Oncorhynchus tshawytscha
ATATAGTATATATAGAAGTATACAATATAACACCCCATTACAGTACATATAGTATATATATAAGTATATAATATACCACTCCATTACAGTACATATAGAAGTATATAATATACCACAGTACATAAAGTATATATAGATGTATATAATATAACACCTCATTACAGTACATATAGAAGTATATAATATAACACCTCATTACAGTGCATATAGTATATATAGAAGTATATAATATAGCACTCCATTACAGTACATATAGTATATATAGAAGTATATAATATACCACCCCATTACAGTACATATAGTATATATAGAAGTATATAATATACCACCTCATTACAGTACATATAGTATATATAGAAGTATATAATATACCACCTCATTACAGTACATATAGTATATAATATACCACAGTACATAAAGTATATATAGATGTATATAATATAACACCTCATTACAGTACATATAGTATATATAGAA
The DNA here is from genome assembly GCF_018296145.1 of Oncorhynchus tshawytscha. Classification (NCBI taxonomy): domain Eukaryota; kingdom Metazoa; phylum Chordata; class Actinopteri; order Salmoniformes; family Salmonidae; genus Oncorhynchus; species Oncorhynchus tshawytscha. Next base: position 5,243,237 of record NC_056437.1, read on the forward strand.
GTATATAATATACCACCTCATTACAGTATATGTAGTATATATAGAAGTAAATAATATACCACCTCATTACAGTACATATAGTATATATAGAAGTATATAATATACCACCGCATTACAGTACATATAGTATATATAGAAGTATATAATATACCACCTCATTACAGTACATATAGTATATATAGAAGTATATAATATACCACCGCATTACAGTACATATAGTATATATAGAAGTATATAATATACCACTCCATTACAGTACATATAGTATATATAGTATATATAGAAGTATATAATATACCACCTCATTACAGTATATTAGAGTATATATAGTATATATAGAAGTATATGTATTTACACCCTCTGCCACGTGCAAATGAAGATGTTGATCGTACTGTAGTTGTTTAGAATTCTATTTCATGTCTTCCTGGAAGACACTATGCCGTATGCAAACCCTCCCTCCCTCCCTCCCTCCCTCCCTCCCTCCCTTGTCCCCTCCTCCTCTCCCTCCCACTCACCTCTCCCCCTCCTGCTCTCCCCGTCTCTCTCCCCCTTTCTCCCCAACCTCCCCCTCATCCCTCCCACTCCATCTCCCTCCCTTCCTCCAACCTCCTCCCTCCCACTCCATCTCCCACCCTTCCTCCAACCTCCACCCTCTCCCTCCCCGTCCCCCTCCCTCTTCCCCTCCTGCTCTCCCCTCACTTTCTCGCCTTCCTCAACCCTACCCCTCCCTCTTCCCCACCCCCGTCCCCCTCCCAATAATAGACTATCAACACCGCCAATAGGTTCATCCCCATGCGTAAAGCCTTTGAATACAGTAGTCATCCAATTAGCAAAATGGCACTGTATTTGTTTAGCTGTACATAATTATATTTAATTTCTTCCTGGAAGGGACTATGCAAACACACACACACACACACACACTCTTCCTTCCTTTGAGATCCCTCCTTGTGAAGCATGATTTCCCTTCATTTATCCCAGGTTGTGGTGTGGGTCTGGCTGGCTGACTCGGCCAATCCCTGACCTGCAGATGTTGCTGCAGTGGGAGAAGGGACAAGAGGTTGTTGTTACTGACACACAGACACAAACACAGTGTGTGGTCTAGCACGTAGCAGTCCAGGCCAGGTCTAGCACGTAGCAGTCCAGGCCAGGTCTAGCATGTAGCAGTCCAGGCCAGGTCTAGCACGTAGCAGTCCAGGCCAGGTCTAGCACGTAGCAGTCCAGGCCAGGTCTAGCACGTAGCAGTCCAGGCCAGGTCTAGCACGTAGCAGTCCAGGCCAGGTCTAGCACGTAGCAGTCCAGGCCAGGTCTAGCACGTAGCAGTCCAGGCCAGGTCTAGCACGTAGCAGTCCAGGCCAGGTCTAGCACGTAGCAGTCCAGGCCAGGTCTAGCACGTAGCAGTCCAGGCCAGGTCTAGCACGTAGCAGTCCAGGCCAGGTCTAGCACGTAGCAGTCCAGGCCAGGCAGGAATGATTTACAGTTACCACCAAAAGTATTGGCACAATTGTTAATTTTAAATACTGTTGAAGTAATATGGCTAGAGGTTCATCTGCCTCACCTAGCTGCTATAGACCACCAAGTGCTAACAGTCAGTGTCTGGATAACATGTGTGAAATGCTTGATAATGTAATGTGATATCAACAGGGAGGTATATTTTCTGGATGATTTCAATATTGACTGGCTTTCATCAAGCTGCCCACTCAAGAAAAAGCTTCAAACTGTAACCAGTACCTGGTTACTGATAACCTGCAACCTGGTTCAGGTTATCAGTCAACCTACCAGGGTAGTTTACAAACAGCACAGGAATTAAATCATCAACATGTATTGATCACATCTTTACTAATGCTACAGAAATTTGCTTAAAAGTAGTATCCAAATCCATCAGATGTAGTGATCACAATATACTGTATATAGCCGTGCTTCTACACCTGCATTGCTTGCTGTTTGGGGTTTTAGGCTGGGGGTTTCTGTATAGCACTTTGAGATATCAGCTGATTTAAGAAGGGCTTTATAAATATATTTGATTTGATACATATGACTAGTATCCATATCTAGGGAAAATAAAACAAAGTTCCAAAGGCTGGGCCTAATATAGTGTATAAGAGGTCAGGCTGGGCCTAATATAGTGTATAAGAGGTCAGGCTGGGCCTAATATAGTGTATAAGAGGTCAGGCTGGGCCTAATATAGTGTATAAGAGGTCATGCTAGGCCTAATATAGTGTATAAGAGGTCAGGCTGGGCCTAATATAGTGTATAAGAGGTCAGGCTGGGCCTAATATAGTGTATAAGAGGTCAGGCTGGGCCTAATATAGTGTATAAGAGGTCAGGCTGGGCCTAATATAGTGTATAAGAGGTCAGGCTGGGCCTAATATAGTGTATAAGAGCTCAGGCTGGGCCTAATATAGTGTATAAGAGGTCAGGCTGGGCCTAATATAGTGTATAAGAGGTCATACAAGATGTTTTGTAGCGATTCTTATGTTGATGATGTCAAGAACATTTGTTGGTCCGTGGTGTGCAATGAGGAGCAACCAGATGCTGCTGGTCTGTGGTGTGTAATGAGGAGCAACCAGACGCTGCTGGTCTGTGGTGTGTAATGAGGAGCAACCAGACGCTGCTGGTCTGTGGTGTGTAATGAGGAGCAACCAGACGCTGCTGGTCTGTGGTGTGTAATGAGGAGCAACCAGACGCTGCTGGTCTGTGGTGTGTAATGAGGAGCAACCAGACGCTGCTGGTCTGTGGTGTGTAATGAGGAGCAACCAGACGCTGCTGGTCTGTGGTGTGTAATGAGGAGCAACCAGACGCTGCTGGTCTGTGGTGTGTAATGAGGAGCAACCAGACGCTGCTGGTCTGTGGTGTGTAATGAGGAGCAACCAGACGCTGCTGGTCTGTGGTGTGTAATGAGGAGCAACCAGACGCTGCTGGTCTGTGGTGTGTAATGAGGAGCAACCAGACGCTGCTGGTCTGTGGTGTGTAATGAGGAGCAACCAGACGCTGCTGGTCTGTGGTGTGTAATGAGGAGCAACCAGACGCTGCTGGTCTGTGGTGTGTAATGAGGAGCAACCAGACGCTGCTGGTCTGTGGTGTGTAATGAGGAGCAACCAGACGCTGCTGGTCTGTGGTGTGTAATGAGGAGCAACCAGACGCTGCTGGTCTGTGGTGTGTAATGAGGAGCAACCAGACGCTGCTGGTCTGTGGTGTGTAATGAGGAGCAACCAGACGCTGCTGGTCTGTGGTGTGTAATGAGGAGCAACCAGACGCTGCTGGTCTGTGGTGTGTAATGAGGAGCAACCAGACGCTGCTGGTCTGTGGTGTGTAATGAGGAGCAACCAGACGCTGCTGGTCTGTGGTGTGTAATGAGGAGCAACCAGACGCTGCTGGTCTGTGGTGTGTAATGAGGAGCAACCAGACGCTGCTGGTCTGTGGTGTGTAATGAGGAGCAACCAGACGCTGCTGGTCTGTGGTGTGTAATGAGGAGCAACCAGACGCTGCTGGTCTGTGGTGTGTAATGAGGAGCAACCAGACGCTGCTGGTCTGTGGTGTGTAATGAGGAGCAACCAGACGCTGCTGGTCTGTGGTGTGTAATGAGGAGCAACCAGACGCTGCTGGTCTGTGGTGTGTAATGAGGAGCAACCAGACGCTGCTGGTCTGTGGTGTGTAATGAGGAGCAACCAGACGCTGCTGGTCTGTGGTGTGTAATGAGGAGCAACCAGACGCTGCTGGTCTGTGGTGTGTAATGAGGAGCAACCAGACGCTGCTGGTCTGTGGTGTGTAATGAGGAGCAACCAGACGCTGCTGGTCTGTGGTGTGTAATGAGGAGCAACCAGACGCTGCTGGTCTGTGGTGTGTAATGAGGAGCAACCAGACGCTGCTGGTCTGTGGTGTGTAATGAGGAGCAACCAGACGCTGCTGGTCTGTGGTGTGTAATGAGGAGCAACCAGACGCTGCTGGTCTGTGGTGTGTAATGAGGAGCAACCAGACGCTGCTGGTCTGTGGTGTGTAATGAGGAGCAACCAGACGCTGCTGGTCTGTGGTGAGTAATGAGGAGCAACCAGACGCTGGACTTTACACATTTATGAAACTACTTATTCCAGTTACTAATAAGCACCCATTAAGAAAATGACCTTTAAAACTGTTAAAAAAACTGTTAATTGATGAGGAATTGAAAAATTGTATGGTTGAGAGGGAAGAGAGGCAAAAGAAATGTCAAATAAAACTGTCTGCACAACCGATTGGCAAACGTATTTCAAATTGAGAAATCATGTGACTAAACTAACGTGACGCTCGTCGTTGGAATGAGGTGAGGACCAAAGCGCAGTGTGGTAAGTGTTCATCATATTTATTGAACACTAAACAAACTAACAAAGGAGAAATGATACAGTTCTGAAAGGTGACAGACACATAACAGAAAATAACACAGGTGGGAAAAGGCTACCTAAGTATGATTCTCAATCAGAGACAACTAACGACACCTGCCTCTGATTGAGAACCATACCAGGCCAAACACATACACTCAACATAGAAAAAGAACATAGACTACCCACCCCAACTCACGCCCTGACCAAACTAACACAAAGACATAACAAAAGAACTAAGGTCAGAATCTGGCAACTAAATAATAAATAAAAACTAAATAAAAAAGAATAAGAAACTTTACTATGAAACCAAGATAAATGATATAAAGAATGATGATAGAAAGCTTTGGAGCACCTTAAATGAAATTCTGGGCAAAAAGGCAAACTCTGCTCCGTCATTCATTGAATCAGACGGCTCATTCATCACAAAACCCACTGACGTTGCCAACTACTTTAATGACTTGCCAGCAACAAACACTGACATCCAAGTATATCTGACCAAATTACGAAAGACAACCATTGCAATTTTGAATTCCGTATGGAAGAAGTGAAAAAAAATGATTGTTGTCTATCAACAATAAAAAAGCACCGGGGTCTGACAACTTGGATGGAAAATTACTGAAGATAATAGCGGACGATATTGCCACTCCTATTTACCATATTTTCAATTTAAGCTTACTAGAAGGTGTGTGCCCTCAGGCCTGGAGGGAAGCTAAAGTCATTTCGCTTTGAGTAAAGCCAGTGTGTCTATGTATGCGGATGACTCAACACGTTACACGTCAGCTACTACAGAGACTGAAATGACTGCAACACTCAACAAAGAGCTACAGTTACTTTCAGAGTGGGTGGCAAGGAATAAGTTAGCCCTAAATATGTCTAAAACTAAAAGCATTGTCTTTGGGACAAATCATTCACTAAACCATGAACCTCAACTAAATCTTGTAATGAATTATGTGGAAATTGAGCAAGTTGAGGTGACTAAACTGCTTGGAGTAACCCTGGGTTGTAAACTGTCAGGGTCAAAATATATTGATACAACAGGGTTGGCAGGGTAGCCTAGTGGTTAGAGCATTGGACTAGTAACCGGAAGGTTGCAAGTTCAAATCCTCGAGTTGACAAGGTGCAAATCTGTCATTCTACCCCTGAACAGGCAGTTAACCCACTGTTCCTAGGCTGTAGTTGAAAATAAGAATTTGTTCTTAACTGACTTGCCTAGTTAAATAAAGGTTAAATGAAAAACAGTAGAGAAGAAGAAGATAAGGAGAAGTCTGTCTGTAATAAAGTGCTGCTCTACCTTCACAATCCCCAAGTCCAGAACAGACTAAGGGAGGCTCACAGTACTTCATAGAGTCATGACTACATGGAACTCTATTCCACATCAGGTAACAGGAAGGGTAGCTGCTGTTAATCGGGAACCTTAATAAACCCCAGGAAGAGTAGCTGCTGGTAATCGGGATCCTTAATAAACCCCAGGAAGAGTAGCTGCTGCTAATCGGGATCCTTAATAAACCCCAGGAAGAGTAGCTGCTGCTAATCGGGATACTTAATACATCCCAGGAAGAGTAGCTGCTGCTAAATGGGATACTTAATAAACCCCAGGAAGAGTAGCTGCTGCTAATCGGGATCCTTAATAAACCCTCAGGAAGATTAGGTGCTGCTAATCGGGATCCTTAATAAATACAAATCCCAGGAGGAGACAGTCTCTATCTCTCTCTTTCTCAGTTCAATTCACATTTAAGGGTCTTTATTGGCATGGGAAACATTATGTTTACTTTGCCAAAGCAAGTGAAAAAGATCATCAACAAAACATTAATATGGGTTGTATTTACAATGGTGTTTGTTCTTCACTGGTTGCCCTTTTCTTGTGGCAACAGGTCACCCATCTTGCTGCTGTGATGGCACACTGTGGAATTTCACCCAGTACATATGGGAGTTTATGAAAATCGGGTTTGTTTCTGGATCTGTATAATCAGAGGGAAATATGTCTCTCTAATATGGTCATACATTGGGCAGGAGGTTAGGAAGTGCAGCTCAGTTTCCACCTCATTTTGTGGGCAGTGAGCACATAGCCTGTCTTCTCTTGAGAGACATGTCTGCCTACGGCGGCCTTTCTCAATAGCAAGGCTATGCTCACTGAGTCTGTACATAGTCAACGCTTTCCTTAAGTTTGGGTCAGTCACAGTGGTCAGGTATTCTGCCACTGTGTACTCTCTGTGTAGGGCCAGTCACAGTGGTCAGGTATTCTGCCACTGTGTACTCTCTGTTTAGGGCCAGTCACAGTGGTCAGGTATTCTGCCACTGTGTACTCTCTGTTTAGGGTCAGTCACAGTGGTCAGGTATTCTGCCGCTGTGTACTCTCTGTTTAGGGTCAGTCACAGTGGTCAGGTATTCTGCCTCTGTGTACTCTCTGTTTAGGGTCAGTCACAGTGGTCAGGTATTCTGCCGCTGTGTACTCTCTGTTTAGGGTCAGTCACAGTGGTCAGGTATTCTGCCACTGTGTACTCTCTGTTTAGGGTCAGTCACAGTGGTCAGGTATTCTGCCTCTGTGTACTCTCTGTGTAGGGCCAAATAGCATTCTAGTTTGGGTCAGTCACAGTGGTCAGGTATTCTGCCTCTGTGTACTCTCTGTTTAGGGTCAGTCACAGTGGTCAGGTATTCTGCCTCTGTGTACTCTCTGTTTAGGGTCAGTCACAGTGGTCAGGTATTCTGCCTCTGTGTACTCTCTGTTTAGGGTCAGTCACAGTGGTCAGGTATTCTGCTGCTGTGTACTCTCTGTTTAGGGTCAGTCACAGTGGTCAGGTATTCTGCTGCTGTGTACTCTCTGTGTAGGGTCAGTCACAGTGGTCAGGTATTCTGCTGCTGTGTACTCTCTGTGTAGGGTCAGTCACAGTGGTCAGGTATTCTGCTGCTGTGTACTCTCTGTTTAGGGCCAACTAGCATTCTAGTTTGGGTCAGTCACAGTGGTCAGGTATTCTGCCGCTGTGTACTCTCTGTTTAGGGCCAACTAGCATTCTAGTTTGGGTCAGTCACAGTGGTCAGGTATTCTGCTGCTGTGTACTCTCTGTTTAGGGCCAACTAGCATTCTAGTTTGGGTCAGTCACAGTGGTCAGGTATTCTGCTGCTGTGTACTCTCTGTTTAAGGTCAGTCACAGTGGTCAGGTATTCTGCCTCTGTGTACTCTCTGTTTAGGGTCAGTCACAGTGGTCAGGTATTCTGCTGCTGTGTACTCTCTGTTTAGGGTCAGTCACAGTGGTCAGGTATTCTGCCTCTGTGTACTCTCTGTGTAGGGTCAGTCACAGTGGTCAGGTATTCTGCCTCTGTGTACTCTCTGTGTAGGGTCAGTCACAGTGGTCAGGTATTCTGCTGCTGTGTACTCTGTTTAGGGTCAGTCACAGTGGTCAGGTATTCTGCTGCTGTGTACTCTCTGTTTAGGGTCAGTCACAGTGGTCAGGTATTCTGCTGCTGTGTACTCTCTGTTTAGGGTCAGTCACAGTGGTCAGGTATTCTGCTGCTGTGTACTCTCTGTGTAGGGTCAGTCACAGTGGTCAGGTATTCTGCTGCTGTGTACTCTCTGTTTAGGGTCAGTCACAGTGGTCAGGTATTCTGCTGCTGTGTACTCTCTGTTTAGGGCCAGTCACAGTGGTCAGGTATTCTGCCTCTGTGTACTCTCTGTGTAGGGTCAGTCACAGTGGTCAGGTATTCTGCCTCTGTGTACTCTCTGTTTAGGGCCAGTCACAGTGGTCAGGTATTCTGCCTCTGTGTACTCTCTGTTTAGGGTCAGTCACAGTGGTCAGGTATTCTGCCTCTGTGTACTCTCTGTGTAGGGTCAGTCACAGTGGTCAGGTATTCAGCCGCTGTGTACTCTCTGTGTAGGGTCAGTCACAGTGGTCAGGTATTCTGCCTCTGTGTACTCTCTGTGTAGGGTCAGTCACAGTGGTCAGGTATTCTGCCGCTGAGTACTCTCTGTGTAGGGTCAGTCACAGTGGTCAGGTATTCTGCCTCTGTGTACTCTCTGTTTAGGGACAGTCACAGTGGTCAGGTATTCTGCCACTGTGTACTCTCTGTTTAGGGCCAAATAGCATTCTAATTTGCTCTGTTGTTTCTTTCCAATGTGTCAAGTAATTCTCTTTTTGTTTTCTCATGATTTGGTTGGGTCTAATTGTGCTGCTGTCCTGGGGCTCTGTAGGGTGTGTTTGTTAACAGAGCCCCAGGACCAGCTTGCCTAGGGGACTCTTCTCCAGGTTCATCTCTCTGTAGGTGATGGCTTTGTTATGGAAGGTTTGGGTATCGCTTCCTTTTAGGTGGTTGTGGAATATAACAGCTCTTTTCTGGATTTTGATCATTAGTGGGTATCGGCCTAATTCTGCTCTGCATGCATTATTTGGTGTTTTACTTTGTAGACTGAGGATATTTTTTCGGAATTCTGCATGCAGAGTCTCAATTTGGTGTTTGTCCCATTTTGGGAAGTCTTGGCTGGTGAGCGGACCCCAGAGCTCACAACTATAAAGGGCAATGGGTTCAATGAGGCCGGGTATATTTTTAGCCAGATCTTTTTGTGTGGCCGGGTGTGGCAGACTTTTCTCACCAATGATATACATTAACGTGTTGTTTGTGTACATGGATCTCATAATGTTGTATGTTTTTTTAATGACGTGCCTTTCCTTATTGTTCCGTAGTGGAATTCTGTATTGTTTTAGTGATTCATCATAGTGAAGGCGTAGGCTCAGGTTTTCTGTGTCATGCCCTGACCTTAGATATCTCTGTTTTCTTTATATCTTTGTTAGGTCAGGGTGTGACTAGGGTGGGTACGCTAGGTTTTATATTGTCTATGGGGTTTTGTATGTCTAGGGTTTTTGTAGGTCTAGGGGTTTTATACTGTCTAGGGTTTTTGTATGTCTAGGGTTTGTAGGTCTAGGGGTTTTGTAGGTCTAGGGTTTTGTAGGTCTAGGTTTTTGTAGGTCTAGGTTTTTTGTAGGTCTAGGGTTTTTATAGGTCTAGGTTTTTGTAGGTCTAGGTTTTTGTAGGTCTAGGTTTTTATAGGTCTAGGTTTTTGTAGGTCTAGGTTTTTATAGGTCTAGGTTTTTTTAGGTCTAGGTTTTTGTAGGTCTAGGTTTTTGTATATCTAGGTTATTGTAGGTCCAGGTTTTTATAGGTCTAGGTTTTTGTAGGTCTAGGTTTTTGTAGGTCTAGGTTTTTAGTAGGTCTAGGTTTTTGTAGGTCTAGGTTTTTGTAGGTCTAGGTTTTTGTAGGTCTAGGTTTTTGTAGGTCTAGGGTTTTGTAGGTCTAGGGTTTTTGTATGTCTAGGTTTTTGTAGGTCTAGGGTTTTGTAGGTCTAGGTTTTTGTAGGTCTAGGGTTTTGTAGGTCTAGGGTTTTGTAGGTCTAGGGTTTTGTAGGTCTTTTTGTAGGTCTAGGTTTTTGTAGGTCTAGGGTTTTTGTAGTCTAGGTTTTTGTAGGTCTAGGTTTTTGTAGGTCTAGGGTTTTGTAGGTCTAGGGTTTTGTAGGTCTAGGTTATGTAGGTCTAGGGTTTTGTAGGTCTAGGTTTCTGTAGGTCTAGGTTTTTGTAGGTCTAGGGTTTTTATAGGTCTAGGTTTTTGTAGGTCTAGGTTTTTGTAGGTCTAGGTTTTTATAGGTCTAGGTTTTTGTAGGTCTAGGTTTTTGTATGTCTAGGTTTTTGTAGGTCTAGGGTTTTGTAGGTCTAGGGTTTTGTAGGTCTAGGTTTTTGTAGGTCTAGGTTTTTGTAGGTCTAGGTTTTTGTAGGTCTAGGTTTTTGTAGGTCTAGGGTTTTTGTAGGTCTAGGTTTTTGTAGGTCTAGGGTTTTGTAGGTCTAGGTTTTTGTATGTCTAGGGTTTTGTAGGTCTAGGGTTTTGTAGGTCTAGGTTTTTGTAGGTCTAGTGTTTTTGTATGTCTAGGGTTTTTGTATGTCTAGGTTTTTGTATGTCTAGGTTTTTGTAGGTCTAGGTTTTTGTAGGTCTAGGTTTTTGTAGGTCTAGGGTTTTGTAGGTCTAGATTTTGTAGGTCTAGATTTTTGTAGGTCTAGGGTTTTTGTATGTCTAGGGTTTTGTAGGTCTAGGTTTTTATAGGTCTAGGTTATTGTAGGTCTAGGTTTTTGTAGGTCTAGGTTTTTATAGGTCTAGGTTTTTGTAGGTCTAGGTTTTTGTATGTCTAGGTTTTTGTAGGTCTAGGGTTTTGTAGGTCTAGGGTTTTGTATGTCTAGGGTTTTGTAGGTCTAGGGTTTTGTAGGTCTAGGTTTTTATAGGTGTAGGGTTTTGTAGGTCTAGGGTTTCTGTAGGTCTAGGTTTTTTGTAGGTCTAGGTTTTTGTATGTCTGTGTGTAGTTGCCTGTCAGCACTCGTTTGCTTCACGCTATTCATTTTGTTATTTTGTTAGTTTGTTCAGTGTTCATTATTTAAATAAATTAGAATGTACGGATACCGTGCTGCGCCTTGGTCTCATCATTATAACGAACGTGACATTCTGGGTCTCTATGTTTTTGGTTGGGTAAGTTATTCTATTCCTTTCTTAAGTTGATGCATTCTTCATCAAACCATTTGTGACCCGATTCAGGAAACTAGACGCATGTCGCTTGTCATGGCTTCACCCTTTGAATGTAAAAGATGCCTTCTCGAACATATAATCAAATCAAATCAAATTGTATTGGTCACATACACATGGTTAGCAGATGTTATTGTGAGTGTAGCGAAATGCTTGTGCTTCTAGTTCTGACAGTGCAGTAATATCTAACAATTAATCTAACAATTCCACAACAACTGTCTGATACACACAAATCTAAGTAGATGAATGGAATAACAATATATGAATAAGAATATATAAATATAAATATATAGATGACCGAGCGGCATTGGCAAGATGCAATCGATGGTAGAAAAATACAGTATATGGGATGAGTAATGAAAGATATTGTCACGGTCGTCCTCCTCTTCATCTGAAGAGGAGAGGCGAGAAGGATCATAGGACCAAAATACAGCGTGGTATGTATCATTCATTAATTTTAATAAAGAAAACACTGAAATACAAAAACAATAAACAAAATAACAACCGTGAAGCTAATGAGAACTGTGATGACACAAGCAATCAACATAGACAATCACCCACCAACAAACAGTGAAACCCAGGCTACCTAAGTATGATTCTCAATCAGAGACAACTAATGACACCTGCCTCTGATTGAGAACCATACTGGGCTGAAACATACAAATCCCCAAATCATAGAAAAACAAACATAGACTGCCCACCCCAACTCACGCCCTGACCATACTAAATAATGCCAAAACAACGGAAATAATGGTCAGAACGTGACAGATATGTAGACATTATTAAAGTGGCATTATTAACAGTCTAATGTCCTTGACATAGAAGCTGTTGTTCAGTCTCTCGGTCCCCGCTTTGATGCACCCGTACTGACCTCACATTCTGGATGGTAGCGGGGTGAACAGGCAGTGGCTCGGGTGGTGATGATGCACCTGTACTGACCTCACATTCTGGATGGTAGCGGGGTAAACAGGCAGTGGCTCGGGTTGTTGTTGTCCTTGATTATCTTTCTGGCCTTCCTGTGACATTGGGTGGTGTAGGTGTCCTGGAGGGCAGGTAGTTTGCCCCCGGTGGTGCCTTTTGCAGACAGTACCACCCTCTGGAGAGCCTTGCGGTTGTGGGCGG
>NC_056437.1:5260259-5277759 GCF_018296145.1 Oncorhynchus tshawytscha
TCTGAGAGTAGGAGTGCTGATCTAGGATCAGTTTTGGCTTGTAAATCGTACTGACTAAAATTAAACGAGAGGAGGGATCAGTACACCTCTGAGACGCTTGATAGCTACAAGAACCTGCTCTGTTGCGATTCCTGTTAGATCTACTCAAACTGACTTCTGTTTCATCATACAGTATGTGTACCGTGCAGCTAAACCAATCCTCCTTTTGGTGACAAGAGGTTTCTTTCCAAGATGTCTTGTCTCTCTCTCTCTCTCTCTCTCTCTCTCTCTCTCTCTCTCTCTCTCTCTCTCTCTCTCTCTCTCTGTCTCTCTCTCTCTCTCTCTCTATATATGAACTATTTTGTTTTGTGTCATTTTCCTCTTTCGTTATGGCTTTCATGTTGTCTCTGATTTGGATCCTAGTCTTCGACTGACTGGAATCAGACGTTGCTGTAGTTCCCTCTTTGCTGCTTCTCCCGGGAAAGAAGTCGTGGGCTATGAGAGAAAGTTGCTAACACAACGGAGGATCAGAGTGGAGTTTGTTCGGCTTCATGCAGCTTTAATTGGATCAAAAGCTGGACACTACGCTGGGCTACTGAACCTCACCTTTAATTGGATCTAAAACTGGACGCTACGCTGGGCTACTGGACCTCACCTTTAATTGGATCTAAAACTGGAAGCTGCTATGCTTCGGTGGTATACCATATATAATTTCTGGAGGACCGAGTTTTGAAATCAGTGGAATTATGATAGCTGAGGAGATGGAGAAGGTTCTGGCGTTTGATTGCAAATATGCAGACCGAGTCAAAAAGAGAACACACACATGTTGTATAAAATGCCGGATTACATCTTCAAACTAAGGGCAATCATGGCATCCGTGACAGAGAGGGAGAAGCATCTATCCTTGTACAGTGGGGCAAAAAAGTATTTAGTCAGCCACCAATTGTGCAAGTTCTCCCACTTAAAAAGATGAGAGAGGCCTGTCATTTTCATCATAGGTACACTTCAACTATGACAGACAAAATGAGAAAACAAATCCAGAAAATCACATTGTAGGATTTTAATTGAATTTATTTGCAAATGTGTGGAAAATAAGTATTGCAAACATGCAAACAGCCTAACCAGCTTTGCTAGGGCAAGTAAAATGGTCAGTGAGCTTTTCTCTCCCTTGTGTCTGGAAGTAGCTAGAAAGTTAGGGTGCTTGACTGCTGTTAGGTCAGAACGGGCAATCTTACAACGCTCTGAGTTTACGGACGCCCAGAGCGCACTCTTAGCTCACTCAAGCAATCCAGAAAGAATTTACCAACACACCCGTAGTATAAACCAGCCTTTAGTCTTCATATCTTGGGTTGTTCAGATAGTCTATCTCGATTTTCAATTGGTCCTAATTAATTAACTGGGATTGGCTGTCTAACATCAAGCTATTGATTTAACTGTTAACTGTTAACCCTGGGATTATGACTGTGCTCTGCGGTAATTCTCCTGGATTGAAGAGGCCTTTTATTAACCCTCTCCAGCTCGAAGCATTTACAATGCAGCCCACTGCTGTGTTGTCTGTTGTCTGTCGTGGAGATGGAATGCAACCTGCAAGCCGCTCTGGCAGGCTTTTCACTTTATTTGTCATGTAGGCCTACTACTAAGGGTGTCAAAGGCAGGCTGAGAGGAGCAGGGATCGGGGGGCAGGCTGAGAGGAGCAGGGATCGGGAGGGGGGCAGGCTGAGAGGGCAGGGATTGGGGGAGGGCAGGCTGAGAGGGGCAGGGATCAGGGGGGCTAAGAGGGGCAGGGATCAGGGGGAGGGGGCAGGCTGAGAAGGGCAGGGATCGGGGGATCAGGCTGAGAGGAGCAGGGATCGGGCGGGGGCAGGCTGAGAGGGGCAGGGATCGGTGGGGGCAGGCTGAGAGGAGCAGGGATCGGGGGTGCAGGCTGAGAGGATCAGGGATCGGGAGGAGGGCTGAGAGGGGCAGGGATCGGGGGAGCTGGCTGAGAGGAGCAGAGATCCATCTCTCTGTCACTGAGATCAGAACCTATCCCACTAGACTCCATCTCTAATCCATCTCTTCCTCTCTCTCTCTCCATCCCCATCTCTCTGTCACTGAGATCAGAACCTATCCCACTAGACTCCACTCTAATCCATATCTTCTTCTTTCTCCAACCCCATCCTGAGATCAGAGCCTAGCCCACTCTGCTCTCTTATCTCTCTCCATCTCTCTCTCCATATCTCTCTCTCTATCTCTCTCCATATATTTCTCTCTATCTCTCTCTCTCTCGGTCACTCTCCATTCAGAGCAAGGTGCCAAAAGGACCCTTAGGGTCTCCTTTTCCTCCAATTTCCTCTCAGTCTCTCCCAGCTCCTCTCAGCCTCTCCCAGCTCCTCTCAGTCTCTCCCAGCTCCTCTCAGTCTCTGCCAGCTCCTCTCAGTCTCTCCCAGCTCCTCTCAGCCTCTCCCAGCTCCTCTCAGTCTCTCCCAGCTCCTCTCAGTCTCTCCCAGCTCCTCTCAGCCTCTCCCAGCTCCTCTCAGTCTCTCCCAGCTCCTCTCAGTCTCTCCCAGCTCCTCTCAGTCTCTCCCAGCTCCTCTCAGTCTCTCCCAGCTCCTCTCAGTCTCTCCCAGCTCCTCTCAGTCTCTCCCAGCTCCTCTCAGTCTCTCCCAGTTCCTCTCAGTCTCTCCCAGCTCCTCTCAGTCTCTCCCAGCTCCTCTCAGTCTCTCCCAGCTCCTCTCAGCCCCTCTCTGCTTCTTCCAGTCCGTCTTAATCCCTCCCAGCTCTTCTCAGCTCCTCCCAGCCCCCAGGACTCTCTTATAGGTCCTGATTGTCTCATCGTATTACCTTCATTCCAGAGCTGAGAGGGTTAAGAGGGCTGCAGTCAAGTATCTTCAGTCAGATCCCATTAGCTGTGGCTTGCTGAATGTTTCAAATGAGCCCCAAGAGCTGCCTTTTTCTACCTCCTGCTTAATTAATGCTGTCGTAATGAATCCACCGGGCCGGCTGCAGCCACTTCTCTTTCCCTATTTACTGCCGGCTGGCTTCTCCTTTCTCTCTCCAAGGTAATTAATGACCTTTCGCCTCCTACATGCCGCCAGTCCACACGCCAGTCACTTGTCCACCACGGCCCAAAGCCATTCTGGTAGTTCGGTCCCAACGTACCCCTACCCGGCTGGCCTCACACATGCCATGCCATGACACCAACCTCCTTAGTACCCAACACCACCTGTGGACTGTGTACTGCCAGAACCAGGCTCACTACACCTCTCCAGTCAATTGTATGAGCTGAATAGTATCTAGCTGTCACTGATAACAATAAAAAATAATAACTGTGTTAAAATAATTTACACTTGAAATGGCTATAGTACTTCTTGTTTATAGGGACATTCTGGCTTAATCAGTCAGATGAACTAGTGGATAACGGTTGAATGTCTCTGAGGACAGTATTGTCATAGCGTTGAATATCGTTAAATGTGAAGACTTTATATTATCAAATCAATTCTCTATGTGTAATTTAGTAATGCGATTAAACTAATCATGTTTACTTTAATTAAATAGAAAGTCGTTGCACCACGGGAAAATGTTTAAAGAGTATTTATTTCACGAATGAACTCTTCCGATATTTTCATATCTTATCAATTACAATCACTTATTAATGTATTGTTACCGCATCAGTCATATTCTGAATGTCACAAACCCTTGGATGTCTGCACGGACCCTAACATAGATCATGAATCAGTGATATACAAATTGGCTTAATTATTTATGTACTAACTAACTTAAATAAATCACAGAATTACATAAACACACACACACACACTATAGGTCATACATTGTTTACTGACATGATAGAAAAGTCCCTAGTGAGCTGATATGACTGCTTGGTAGACAAAGGAAAGGGGCGGGAACTGTTCAAGAGCGGGAAACTCAGAGAGGATTCACTGTAATACAGTAGATAACTGCACTCATTACATGCTAATAGTTTTTACGTGAACAGCCGCTCATTCGAAAAGAAATAGCATTTTGCATCTTTATGAGTGTAGTCTTTGTTGTCGCTCTCTGCGATCGCCGGGTTCGTCTGCTGGATAATATCATCAGAGAGTCTCTGGTTACGTTCCCCAGAAGTCCCAAGGTCTTTTGTGGTTGTAGTTGTTATAATGGATACTTCAGAGTACTGTTCGTAAATGTTCTTAGAACAAATGCGTTTAACAGACTAAAGTATTACCCTAGGTCTCTTTGTCATCGAGTAGTACTTCTTCTCTTTTTTGAAATTTTGAGTTCCAGCCATTTCAAAGTATGTCCCTGCGTTTTTGACCTTTGAGAGTTGCCAACCATTTCAACATGTAGCTATCGCTTCATGTTTTCTGATCTAATGAACATTTTGTCAGGAGCCATCTCCTTGGAGTGCGGTTCCATGATGCCTGAGGTAATGTCTGGGCTCACGGGGCTCGTCCGTTGACTAGTAAAAGTGTTCTATCTTGTTTGGAAGGACACATCACATCTTTTCACAAATAGTTTCATATTTAATCATATACATTCCACAACATTTAGATGTAAATCTGATACATTGTGAAAGCTCTTAAAGTTACAATGTTTCCGTTATAACATCTTTAATGATATCACCATGCAGTAAATGTTGGACATGATTATTATTTAAACGGACCATTCCAACTGGTTGGAACACAGACATATTGTTACGTTAGAAAAACGTTGTGACCTTCAAGTTACCGTTACCGTGCAATGTGGTAACAACGGGAATCTCAACGTTCATCTTGGCAGAGTGGGGAAAGGAGTTTCGATATTTACGACCGTCATAAAACAGACGACTTCCCGCTCTCCCCTTCTACGAGACAGAGCACGCTGTAGAGACGGACCCACTGTGACACTAATCCTTCAGTATGAAGGAAGTTAGAGATATTTTTTGCGAGCCAATGCTAACTAGCGTTAGCGCAATGAATGCAACGACTATGGGTACGCCAACTTCCTTCACCGAATATCATACTGTCCCTTTAACACCGTCATGATTCACAAAACCAGAAGCAGTTTCAAAATATATGTGTAATGTTTCTTGTCGTAACCCCCCCCCACCCCCTCTATTACAATAGCTGTTTAAAGGATGGTGGTCTCCAGTGGCCTCTTCCTCTGAGTGTATAGAATGCTGTCATGATGGATGAGTTCTATAAAAAAGGTCAGTCTTGTTACACGTCATTCATGTTACTTAATCAGGCCATTCTAAAGATTCTAAAGGGGTCGTTTCCATCCTGCATGCCCATTGGCCGGGCTGGAAAGGACCTGTCATAGATAAGGCTGGTGGAGTCTCTTTAATGCCACCATTTCCTTTGTTCTCAATGATATCTGACTAGGGATTTGTCCCAAATCCTTTTTCCCTACATAGTGCACTACTTTTGAATACACGCACATGGGCCCTGGTCAAAAGTAGTGCAACTTGGGACACAGCCACTTCATCCGTACCTAGTCAAAGAAGAACAGCTCTGTTTCCTTCCTTCCTCTGACTGATTCAACCGTTTACCTTTTACACAGGATATGTACTTCAATTACTTAAATGGGGTTCAATTTGATGATTCATGTTCAGTGCTCTACAGTGGAATAACAGACTTATTTTACTACAGTTTTTCTCTTTGGCTCAATTTTCGAACGATGATTTTTTTTTTTAAACCTCTTTTTAAACCTCTTAAGGATTTTTTCAATTTTCGCCTAAAATGACACCCAATTCTAACTGCCTGTAGCTCAGGACCTGAAGCAAGGACATGCAGTAGTACCATTTAAAAGGAAACACTTGGGAGTTTGTGGAAATGTGAAAGGAATGTAGGAGACACAGATCTGGTAAAAGATAATACAAAGAAAAAATCAAACGTTATTTTCTATTTTTTGATACAATCATTTTTGCCATAATATATTATTATTATATACAATTTAGATTTTGGTCACTAGACGCAGCACTGTATGTGCAATGTTTTAGACTGATCTAATTAACCAGTGCATTTCTGTTAAAAATGTTGTGTCAAGACTGCCCAAATGTGCCTAATTTGTCATCATTTTAACTTTTCATGCATCGGCATTTTTGGGTTCGATTACAGGCTCAAAATGACCAGAAACAAAGACCTTTCTTCTGAAACTTGTCAGCCTATTCTTGTTCTGATAAATGAAAGCTATTCCATGCGATAAATTGCCAAGAAACTGAAGATCTCGTACAACGCTGTGTACTACTCCCTTCACAGAACAGAGCAAACTGGCCCTAACCAGAATAGAAAGAGGAGTGGGAGGCCCCGGTGCACAACTGAGCAAGAGGACAAGTACATTAGAGTGTCTAGTTTGAGAAACAGACGCCTCACAAGTTCTCAACTGGCAGCTACATTAAATAGTACCAGTAAAACACCAGTCTCAACGTCAACAGTGAAAAGGCGACTCCGGGATGCTGGCCTTTACGTCCAGGTAAACCATTGGTGTCCACATGGTACAGGGAGTTCTACTGTACTTCAATGATGCTTGTATATACTTCTTGAAGTTGTAGATACCCATAAGAACAGAAAACATTTCTAGTTTACTGATTGTAGAATATACAACAATAACATTACATTTAGTTTCTGTGTTACTATATAGAGAATAATGGAGCTGGAAGGACCTGAAATGACCCACACTCTTGTTTTTGTGGACGAGGCTGGGTTCAATCCAAAGGTAGTGTAGACGTGGCCGCAATCTCATTGGACACACCAGGCCATCGTAGGGGCAATACTGCCATTTCTGAGAAATGGTGTAAGCACACATATTCCACACATTGGGCCCTATAACACCCAACTTCTCCTGGTCTTCCGGAATACACTTCACAGAGACACCAAAGAGGTTTAGTTAGACCAGATTATGTGTCAGCTTCCACCGAACCAACATTGTTAGGGAGATGGTTTGCTGCCCATGAACTGATAATAATGGAGTTCCTTCCACCATCCTCCCCCGTTCCTGAATCCGATTGAAGAGGTTTTGTTCAGCATGGAGGTGGAAAGTGTATGACTATCGGGCACAAGATCAGATGTCTCTGTTAGATGCCGTGAATGCTGTTTTGTGAGGACATCACAGGCGATCATTGCAGGGGATGATCACGCCACACAAGATTTATCCCCCTGGTGCATCTCAAGGAAAAATATCAGATGTGATATTGATGACAATCTCTGGCAAGACAAGAGCAACAGGAACAGCAAGAAGATAGGAACTTGTAATGCGAGGAGATACAATGAAGTGTTTTTTAAGGAACTACCACAGGTTTTTTCAGTGTTGCTTTTTTTTGTCATTTTGTGGCAAATTTTATGTTCTCTCTCTCTATATATATATATATGACTTTACATGTAAGAAATACAGTTGAAGTCGGAAGTTGACAGACCCCTTAGCCAAGTACAATTACATTTAAACTCAGTTTTTCACAATTCCTGACATTTAATCCCAGTAAAAATTCCCTGTTTTAGGTCAGTTAGGATCACCACTTTATTTTAAGAATGTGAAATGTCAGAATAATAGTAGAGAGAATAATTCACCTTTATATTCTTTCATCACATTCCCAGTGGGTCAGAAGTGTACATACACTCAATTAGTATTTGGTAGCATTGCCTTTAAATTGTTGAACTTGGGTCAAACGTTTTGGGTAACCTTCGACAAGCTTCCCACAATAAGTTGGGTGAATTTTGGCCAATTCCTCCTGATAGAGCTGGTGTAACTGAGTCAGGTTTGTAGGCATCCTTGATCGCACACGCCTTTTCAGTTCTGCCCACACATTTTCTATGGGATTGAGGTCAGGGCTTTGTGATGGCCAGTCCAATATCTTGACTTTGTTGTCCTTAAGCCATTTTGCCACAACTTTGGAAGTATGCTTGGGGTCATTGTCCATTTGGAAGACCCATTTGCGACCAAGCTTTAACTTCCTGACTGATGTCTTGAGATGTTGCTTCAGCATATCCACTTAATTTTCCTGCCTCATGATGCCATTTATTTTGTGAAGTGCACCAGCCTCTCCTGCAGAAAAGCACACCCACAACATGATGCTGCCACCCCCGTGCTTCACGGTTGGGATGGTGTTCTTCGGCTTGCAAGCCTCCCCCTTTTTCCTCCAAATATAACAATGGTCATTATGGCCAAACAGTTCTATTTCAGACCAGAGGACATTTCTCCAAAAAGTACAATCTTTGTCCCCATGTGCAGTTGCAAACCGTAGTCTGGCTTTTTAATGGTGGTTTTGGAGCAGTGGCTTCTTCCTTGCGGAGCAGCCTTTCCGGGTTATGTCGATATAGGACTTGTTTTACTGTGGATATAGATATTTCTGTACCTGTTTCCTCCAGCATCTTCACAAGGTCCTTTGCTGTTGTTCTGGGATTGATTTTCGCTTTTCGCACCTAAGTACGTTCATCTCTAGGAGACAGAACGCGCCTCCTTCCTGAGCGGTATGACGACTGTGTGGTCCCATGGTGTTTATACTTGCGTACTATTGTTTGTACAGATGAACATGGTACCTTCAGGTGTTTGGAAATTGCTCCCAAGGATGAACCAGACTTGTGGAGGTCTACAATTTTTTTTCTGAGGTCTTGGCTGATTTATTTTGATTTTCCCATGATGTCAAGCAAAGAGGCACTGAGTTTGAAGGTAGGCCTTGAAATACATCCTCAGGTACACCTCCAATTGACTCAAATTAGGTCAATTAGCTTCTAAAGCCATTACTTAATTTTATGGAATTTTCCAAGCTGTTTAAAGGCACAGTCAACTTAGTGTGTGTAAACGTCTGACCCACTGGAATTGTGATACACTGAATTATAAGTGAAATATTCTGCCTGTAAACAATTGTTGGAAAAATAACTCATGTCACGCATGAAGTAGATTGTTCTAACCGACTTGCCAAAGCTATAGTTTGTTAACAAGAAATGTGTGGAGTGGTTGAAAAACGAGTTTTAATGACTCCAACCTAAGTGTATGTAAATCCCCGACATCACCTGTATTTAAAAATGGGAATGTGAATGTTCTGTGTAACACATCGCTTAAAAAATAACGGCACTGTATACGTACAAATATACATGTTTTCTGGGTACCACAGTATTGACTTTTCCCGGGGGAACTTTGACCTACCGTATTGACTTTTCCCGGGGGAACTTTGACCTACCGTATTGACTTTTCCCGGGGGAACTTTGACCTACCGTATTGCCTTTTCCCGGGGAACTTTGACCTACCGTATTGCCTTTTCCCGGGGGAACTTTGACCTACCGTATTGCCTTTTCCCGGGGAACTTTGACCTACCGTATTGACTTTTCCCGGGGAACTTTGACCTACCGTATTGACTTTTCCCGGGGAACTTTGACCTACCGTATTGACTTTTCCTGGGGAACTTTGACCTACCGTATTGCCTTTTCCCGGGGAACTTTGACCTACCGTATTGACTTTTCCCGGGGAACTTTGACCTACCGTATTGACTTTTCCAGGTGGAACTTTGACCTACCATATTGACTTTTCCGGGGGAACTTTGACCTACCGTATTGACTTTTCCGGGGGAACTTTGACCTAACGTATTGACTTTTCCCGGGGGAACTTTGACCTACCGTATTGACTTTTCCCGGGGGAACTTTGACCTACCGTATTGCCTTTTCCCAGGGGAACTTTGACCTACCGTTGAAATCGGTATCTAAAAAGCTCAGTGTGATACACAATAAGCATTCAGCTAGACACAACTGACCTTCTGGTATAGTATATTACAGTACAGTATTGTATAGTAAAGGATAGTATAGTACAGTATAGTAAAGTAAAGTAAAGTAAAGTATAGTATAGTATAGTACAGTATAGTATAGTACAGTATAGTATAGTACAGTATAGTATAGTACAGTATAGTATAGTAAAGTAAAGTACAGTATAGTATAGTACAGTATAGTATAGTATAGTACAGTATAGTACAGTATAGTATAGTACAGTACAGTACAGTACAGTACAGCACAGTATAGTATAGTACAGTACAGTACAGTACAGTATAGTATAGCGAAGTATAGTATAGTGTAGTCCAGTATAGTATAGTATAGTACCGTATAGTATAGTACAGTATAGTATAGTATAGTAAAGTAAAGTATAGTATTGTATAGTATGGTATAGTGCAGTATAGTATAGTATGGTATAGTATAGTAAAGTATAGTATAGTACAGTATAGTATAGTAGAGTATAGTGCAGTATAGTATAGTAAAGTATAGTAGTATTGTATAGTATGGTATAGTGCAATACAGTAGTACAGTAGTATATAGTAAGTACAGTATAGTATAGTACAGTATAGTAAAGTATAGTATAGTACAGTATAGTAAATTATAGTATAGTGCAGTATAGTATAGTACAGCATAGTATAGTATAGTAAAGTATAGTACAGTATAGTACAGCGCAGTATAGTAGGGTAAAGTAAGGTATAGTGTAGTATAGTATAGCAAAGTACAGTATAGTACAGTACAGTACAGTATAGTATAGTACAGTATAGTATAGTGCAGTATAGTATAGTGCAGTATAGTAAAGTATAGTATAGTACAGTATAGTAAATTATAGTATAGTACATTATAGCATAGTATAGTATAGTATAGTACAGTATAGTAAATTATAGTATAGTACATTATAGCATAGTATAGTATAGTACAGTATAGTATAGTATAGTACAGTATAGCACAGTAAAGTGTAGTATAGTACAGTATAGTATAGTATAGTACCGTATAGTATAGTAAAGTAGAGTATAGTGCAGTATAGTATAGTAAGGTATATTATGGCAAAGTATAGCATATTATAGTATAGTACAGTATAGTATAGTATAGTATAGTATAGTATAGTAAAGTATAGTGTAGTGTAGTATAGTACAGTACAGTATAGTATAGTATAGTATAGTACAGTATAGTATAGTATAGTACAGTACAGCACAGTATAGTATAGTACAGTACAGTATAGTGAAGTATAGTATAGTGTAGTCCAGTATAGTATAGTATAGTACTGTATAGTATAGTACAGTATAGTATAGTAAAGTAAAGTATAGTATTGTATAGTATGGTATAGTAAGCAGTCAGTGTCAACAAAACTGACATTTATATATAACAACCATTTCAAAACCAAAAACATCTAAACGTTTTGACCTCATGATGACAAAACAATTTTTCATTTTGGTGTCGTTGGCCAATTTACCGACACAATAACTAGGTTTTGAAGCATGAATTAAATGTTTTTGTCTGAGTTACTACATTATAACAGACAATGCAATAGACTTGTGATGTCCCATTAAACAGTTGTGACAACTGCACTTATAGTTTAGAGAATGTTAAGACTGTTTCAAAACATTTGCCAAAGCGATTGAGGAAAAACTGTAATCAATCAATCAATGAAATGTATTTATAAAGCCCTTTTTACATCAGCTGATATCTCAAAGTGCTGTACAGAAACCCCCCAGCCTAAAACCCCCAAACAGCAAGCAATGCAGGTGTAGAGGCACGGTGGCTAGGAACAACTCCCTAGAAAGGCCAAAACCTAGGAAGAAACCTTGAGAGGAACCAGGCTATGTGGGGTGGCCAGTCCTCTTCTGGCTGTGCCGGGTGGAGATTATAACAGAACATGGCCAAGATGTTCAAACGTTCATAGATGACCAGCAGGGTCAAATAATAATAATCACAGTAGTTGTAGACGGTGCAACAGGTCAGCTGGTGCGAGACAGTAGGTGCGAGACAGCTGGTGCGAGACAGTAGGTGCGAGACAGCTGGTGCGAGACAGCTGGTTTGAGACAGCAGGTGCGAGACAGCTGGTGCGAGACAGCAGGTGCGAGACAGCTGGTGCGAGACAGCAGGTGCGAGACAGCAGGTGCGAGACAGCAGGTGCGAGACAGCAGGTGCGGTAGAGAGAGAGTCGAAACAAGGTAGCAGGTCCGGTGAACAGGTCAGGGTTCCATAGCCGCTGGCAGAACAGTTGAAACTGGAGCAGTAGCACGGCCAGGTGGACTGGGGACAGCAAGGAGTCATCAGGCCAGGTAGTCCTGAGGCATGGTCCTAGGGCTCAGGTCCTCCGAGAGGGGAGGGAGAGGGAGCGAGAGAATTGGAGAGAGCATACTTAAATTCACACAGGACACCAGATAAGACAGGATAAATACTCCAGATATAACAGACTGACCCTAGCCCCCCAACACAAACTACTGCAGCCTAAATACTGGAGGCTGAGACAGGAGGGGTCAGGAGAGACCCTGTCCGATGATACCCCCAGACAGGGCCAACCAGGCAGGATATAACCCCACCCACTCTGCCAAATGCACAGCCCCAACACCACTAGAGGGATATAAAAAGACTACCAACTGAGACAAGGCCGAGTATAGCCCACGAAGATCTCCCCCACGGCACAAACCCGAGGCGGCTCCAACCCGGACAGGAAGATCACGTATGTGACTCAACCCACTCAAGTGACGCACCCCTCCTAGGGACGGCATGAAAGAGCACCAGTAAGCCAGTGACTCAGCCCCTGTAATAGTGTTAGAGGCAGAGAATCCCAGTGGAAAGAGGGGAACCGGCCAGGCAGAGACAGCAAGGGCGGTTCGTTGCTCCAAAGCCTTTCCGTTCACCTTCCCACTCCTGGGCCAGACTACACTCAATCATATGACCCACTGAAGAGATGAGTCTTCAGTAAAGACTTAGAGGTTGAGACCGAGTCTTTGTCTCTCACATGGGTAGGCAGACCATTCCATAAAAATGGAGCTCTATAGGAGAAAGCCCTGCCTCCAGCTGTTTGCTTAGAAATTCTAGGGACAATTAGGAGGCCTGCGTCTTGTGACCGTAGTCTACGTGTAGGTATGTACGGCAGGACCAAATCAGAGAGATAGGTAGGAGCAAGCCCATGTAATGCTTTTTAGGTTAGCAGTAAAACCTTGAAATCAGCCCTTGCCTTGACAGGAAGCCAGTGTAGGGAGGCACTGGAGTAATATGATAAACATTTTTGGTTCTAGTCAAGATTCTAGCAGCTGTGTTCAGCGCTAACTGAAGTTTATTTAGTGCTTTAAATGGGGAGCCGGAGAGTAGAGCAATGCAGTAGTTTGATCTAGAAGTGACAAAAGCATGGATTACCTTTTCTGCATCCTTTTTGGACAAAAGGTTTCAGATTTTTGCAATGTTACAAGTTTGAAAAAAGTTGTCCTTGAAACATTCTTTATGTGTGCAGTGCTCTATAGTGGAACGATAGTGTTTTGTTAATAAGTGTTCAGTGGAATGGCAGATTGATGTTAATGAAGTCTTCAGTGCTCTAGTGGAATGTCAGATTTATGTTAATGAAGTGTTCAGTGCTCTAGTGGAATGTCAGATTTATGTTAATGAAGTGTTCAGTGCTCTAGTGGAATGTCAGATTTATGTTAATGAAGTGTTCAGTGCTCTAGTGGAATGTCAGATTTATGTTAATGAAGTGTCCAGTGCTCTACAGTGGAATGACAGATTTATGTTAATGAAGTGTCCAGTGCTCTACAGTGGAATGACAGATTTATGTTAATGAAGTGTCCAGTGCTCTACAGTGGAATGACAGATTTATGTTAATGAAGTGATCAGTGCTCTACAGTGGAATGACAGATTTATGTTAATGAAGTGTCCAGTGCTCTACAGTGGAATGACAGATTTATGTTAATGAAGTGTCCAGTGCTCTACAGTGGAATGACAGATTTATGTTAATGAAGTGTCCAGTGCTCTACAGTGGAATGACAGATTTATGTTAATGAAGTGATCAGTGCTCTACAGTGGAATGACAGATTTATGTTAATGAAGTGATCAGTGCTCCTCCTGTTGGTCTACTTCATCACGATAGGACTGTAATAGGTCTGAACTGATCTGTTACACATGCGGTAAAGCTGTTTTGTATTTGAAGACTCACGTGTTTCTCTGTTTCTCCTCTACAGTACCAAGTGGCCCTCCACAGAACATCTCCTTGGAAGTAGTTCTGTCAAGAGTGAGTACATGCATTTTGTCATTCAAGATATATTATGTGTGCAAGTGTACAGTACCAGTCAAACGTTTGGACACACCTACTAATTTCAGGGTTTTTCTTGATTTTTTACTATTTTCTACATGGTAGAATAATAGTGAAGACAGCGAATATTTTAAAGAACACATATGGAATCACGTAGTAACCAAAAAAGGTGTTAAACAAATCAAAATATATTTCATATTTGAGATTCTTCAATGTAGTGACCCTTTGACTTGATGACTGGTATGCACACTCTTGTCATTCTCTCAACCAGTTTCAAGAGGTAGTCACCTGGAATGCTTTTCAATTAACACATGCACATCATGTGTATCATTTACAGCTGTACAATGTAAAATGTCAATGCTTTATTCCATCAGAATAAAATAAAAAAAAATAGTGGTCTGACGAGTTGGGCTGTTGGACTTTTCAAAAGTTGACATACTCTTCACTCTGAGACCCACAGGAGCTCTATTTTGTGGACAGAAATATCTCTACTTCCCCCTTCCAGCTATTTGGGTCTGTCTGTATGAACCTGAACACTTGATTAAACACATTAGAATCCAGAATGAGCTGCCGTGCTACCAGACAGCCTGTTTATGCCAGAGTGGATCCCTGGAGTGGCAGAGGGATTTAGTACAGGCCAAAAGTTGTGTTGTGTTTCAGGAAAACAGCTTGCAGTGGCTGGGGCCCCTACAGGCTTCAGTGGCTGGGGCCCAACGTGCTCCGTTTGGCTTCTGACGAGGGCTTGTTGCCTCTCTTCTGCTGTGCTCTGCTCTCCCTCTCCTGCTAGTTGAGGCTGATAGAGATGGGGGGGGGTTGCGCGATAGGAAGGAAGTGGATAAAGAGAGGGAAGTACATGCCAGATCTTGGCCTAGAGTTCCAGCCTCGGACATATTCTACTAATCCTTTTCTTATCTCAGTGTTTTTCTTTTAACCTGGATACCGCAAGGTAGTTAACCTACTGTTCTACAGGGCGCAGGGCGATTAAGGCAGCCCCCCCCCCTCCCCGCACCTCTCTGATTCAGAGGGGTTGGGTTAAATGCGGAAGACACTTTTCAGTTGACTAGATATCCCCGTTTACCTTTCCCTGCTCGTTTATTTCAAAATGTGCAGTAGAAACCCGGAGAGATAGAACGCCCATTCAAAAGCAGAAGTGTAGGTCTGAGACAGAGTTATTCCTATTCGTTTACTGATGGTATTTTCTGTCAAAGAGTAGCAGTTGTCAGTGAATAGCAAGCCAAGGATCGCTCACCACACCATAGCTTTGTGACTACATAGATATAGATATTTCTATTGATGGATAGAAACTGTACAATACAATATATAGCCTAGTAGTTAGAGTGTAGAGGCGGCAGGTAGTCTAGTGGTTAGAGTGTAGAGGCGGCAGGTAGCCTAGTGGTTAGAGTGTAGAGGCGGCAGGTAGCCTAGTGGTTAGAGTGGTATTTTCTGTCAAAGGCAGTGAATAGCCTAGTGGTTAGAGTGTCAGACACCGGCTTTAGCCTAGTGGTTAGATATGTCTATTGATGGCGGCAGGTAGCCTAGTGGTTAGAGTGTAGAGGCGGCAGGTAGCCTAGTGGTTAGAGTGTAGAGGAGGCAGGTAGCCTAGTGGTTAGAGTGTAGAGGCGGCAGGTAGCCTAGTGGTTAGAGTGTAGAGGAGGCAGGTAGCCTAGTGGTTAGAGTGTAGGGGCGGCAGGTAGCCTAGTGGTTAGAGTGTAGATGTGGCAGGTAGCCTAGTGGTTAGAGTGTAGATGCGGCAGGTAGACTAGTGGTTAGAGTGTAGAGGCGGCAGGTAGCCTAGTGGTTAGAGTGTAGGTAGCCTAGTGGTTAGAGTGTAGAGGCAGCAGGTAGACTAGTGGTTAGAGTGTAGAGGCAGCAGGTAGACTAGTGGTTAGAGCGTAGAGGCAGCAGGTAGACTAGTGGTTAGAGAGTAGAGGCGGCAGGTAGACTAGTGGTTAGAGCGTAGATGCGGCAGGTAGACTAGTGGTTAGAGCGTAGAGGCGGCAGGTAGCCTAGTGGTTAGAGTGTAGAGGTGGCAGGTAGCCTAGTGGTTAGAGTGTAGAGGGCAGGTAGCCTAGTGGTTAGAGTGTAGAGGCGGCAGGTAGCCTGTGGTTAGACTGTAGAGGCGGCAGGTAGCCTAGTGGTTAAAGTGTAGAGGCGGCAGGTAGCCTAGTGGTTAGAGTGTAGAGGCGGCAGGTAGCCTAGTGGTTAGATTGTAGAGGCGGCAGGTAGCCTAGTGGTTACACATACACACACACATACACACACACACATTGCATTCTCCACATACTCTACACAGACTTCACAGACTTCTATTATATAATGGTGTTGCTCTGTGGGGTCAGTAGATATAATGGTGTTGCTCTGTGGGGTCAGGATGGTGTTGCTCTGTGAGGTCAGGAGGTATAATGGTGTTGCTCTGTGAGGTCAGGAGATATAATGGTGTTGCTCTGTGGCGTCAGGAGATATAATGGTGTTGTCTGTGAGGTCAGGAGATATAATGGTGTTGCTCTGTGAGGTCAGGAGATATAATGGTGTTGCTCTGTGGGGTCGTGGTGTTCTGGGACATGAGGTTCTGGGTGGTGGTGTTCTGGGTCGTGAGGTTCTGGGTGGTGATGTTCTGGGTCATGGTGTTCTGGGTTGTGATGTTCTGGGTGGTATTGTTCTGGGTGGTGGGTGTTCTGGGTGGTGGTGTTCTGGGTCGTAGTGTTCTGGGTGGTGGGTTTTCTGGATGGTGGTGTTCTGGGTGGTGATGTTCTGGGTCATGGTGTTCTGGGTTGTGACGTTCTGGGTTGTGTTGTTCTCGGTGGTGGTGTTCTGGGTTGTGGTGTTCTGGGTGGTGGGTGTCCTGGGTGGTGGTGTTCTGTGTTGTGACGTTCTGGGTCGTGTTGTTCTCGGTGGTAGTGTTCTGGGTTGTGGTGTTCTGGGTCGTGGTGTTCTGTGTGGTGGCGTTCAGGGTCGTGGTGTTCTGGGTCGTGGTGTTTTGTGTGGTGTCGTTCAGGGTCGTGGGGTTCTGGGTCGTGGTGTTCTGGGTCATGTTGTTCTGGGTCGTGGTGTTCTGGGTCGTGGTTTTCTGGGTCATGTTGTTCAGGGTCGTGGTTTTCTCTGTGGTAGTGTTCTGTGGTGTGTTCTGAGTTGTTGTGTTCTGGGTCGTGTTGTTCTGGGTCGTGAGGTTCTCGGTGGTAGTGTTCTGAGTCGTGTGTGTTCTGGGTCTTGATGTTCTGGGTCGTGAGGTTCTGGGTCGTGGTGTTCTGGGTCATGTTGTTCAGGGTCGTGGTGTTCTGGGTCATGTTGTTCAGGGTCGTGGTGTTCTGGGTCGTGGTGTTCTGGGTCGTGGTGTCCCGTCGTCCTAATAAGAGCAGAACAGCTTCCACCTTCAAACTAATGAGTTCTGACTTCAACATTCTAACAGTGGAATTAACACATTTCATATATGATATCTCAACAATAATAATTTGGTTACGTTTTTGTTAGTTTGTTATTTTTATTTTTTATTTTTATCAAAGTGTTCAATCAAATTTGTTTATTGTTTGTTACAATTATGAAACAGAAACATTGGATTTGA
>NC_056437.1:5280259-5282759 GCF_018296145.1 Oncorhynchus tshawytscha
GGGAGACAGACTCTGTCATAAACTGGCAGTGGAGGAGACAGATTCTGTCTAAACTGGCAGTGCATGGAGACAGACTCTGTCTAAACTGGCAGTGGAGGGAGACAGACTCTGTTTAAACTGGCAGTGGAGGGAGACTTCTCTGTCTAAACTGGCAGTGGAGGGAGACAGACTCTGTCTAAACTGGCAGTGGATTCCCAGAATGATGTCTAAACTGGCAGTGCATGGAGACAGACTCTGTCAAACTGGCAGTGGATGGAGACAGACTGTCTAAACTGGCAGTGGAGGGAGACAGACTCTGTCTAAACTGGCAGTGGATGGAGACAGACTCTGCCTAACCTGGCAGTGGAGGGAGAGAGACTCTGTCTAAACTGGCAGTGATAGAGACAGACTGTCTAAACTGGCAGTGATGGAGACAGACTCTGTCTAAACTGGCAGTGGATGGAGACAGACTGTCTAAACTGGCAGTGGATGGAGACAGACTCTGTCTAAACTGGCAGTGGATGGAGACAGACTCTGTCCCAACTGGCAGTGGAGGGAGACAGACTCTGTCTAAACTGGCAGTGGAGGGAGACAGACTCTGTCTAAACTGGCAGTGGAGGGAGACAGACTGTCTAAACTGGCAGTGGAGGGAGACAGACGGTGTCTAAACTGGCAGTGGATGGAGACACCAGTAATGTCTAAACTGGCAGTGGATGGAGACAGACTCTGTCCCAACTGGCAGTGGAGGGAGTGTAGACTCTGTCCCAAACTGGCAGTGGAGGGAGACAGACTCTGTCTAAACTGGCAGTGGAGGGAGACAGACTCTGTCTAAACTGGCAGTGGAGGGAGACAGACTGTCTAAACTGGCAGTGGAGGGAGACAGACGCTGTCTAAACTGGCAGTGGATGGAGACACACTCTGTCTAATGTCTAAACTGGCAGTGGATGGAGACAGACTCTGTCTAAACTGGCAGTGGAGGGAGACAGACTGTCTAACCTGGCAGTGGAGGGAGACAGACTGTGCTCCTTTCATTTTAAACACACATCCTCATCCAGCCCTCCTCTTCCCCCTCCTCTTCCCCACGTCCCCATCCTCCCCCATCCACCTGCTGCTGATATATTCTTATAATGGCCCAATGCTGGTTTTGAGACCTGTCAATCTGACAACAGATATATCTCACATCACAGGAAATTGTCTTTATCTTTGTGGTGTCATAAATGAAACGTATTCAGATTCCATTAAGCTGTAGTCATTAAACATATTTCATGTTTATCACTAGACTTCAGTCATAATATTTCATGTTTATCACTAGACTTCAGTCATAATATTTCATGTTTATCACCAGACTTCAGTCATTATCAGCATTGTTTTCCCATAGTGATGTTTTTTGGCCGGTAGCAAATGAACAACATTTTCTTCAAGGTGACGTGAAAACACCACTTGGAATGTAACTTAAACTGTTACAAATTCAGATTGCAAGAACTGAAAGCCAGACACATATATGTGTATACAGGTGTATCCCAGTAGGGAGGTGTATCCCAGTAGGGAGGTGTATCCCAGTAAGGAGGTGTATCCCAGTAGGGAGGTGTATCCCAGTAGGGAGGTGTATCCCAGTAAGGAGGTGTATCCCAACAGGGGAGGTGTATCCCAACAGGGGAGGTGTATCCCAGTAGGGAGTTGTATCCCAGTAGGGAGGTGTATCCCAGTAAGGAGGTGTATCCCAACAGGGGTGTATCCCAACAGGGGAGGTGTATCCCAGTAGGGGGAGGTGTATCCCAGTAGGGGGAGGTGTATCCCAGTAGGGGGAGGTGTATCCCAGTAGGGGGAGGTGTATCCCAGTAGGGGGAGGTGTATCCCAGTAGGGGGAGGTGTATCCCAGTAGGGGGAGGTGTATCCCAGTAGGGGGAGGTGTATCCCGGTAGGGAGGTGTATCCCAGTAGGGAGGTGTATCCCAGTAGGGGAGATGTATCCCAGTAGGGTGGTGTATCCCAGTAGGGGAGGTATATCCCAGTAAGGGGAGGTGTATCCCAGCAGGGGAGGTGTATCCCATTAAGGGGAGGTATATCCCAGTAGGGAGGTATATCCCAGTAGGGGAGGTGTATCCCAGTAGGGAGGTGTATCCCAACAGGGGAGGTGTATCCCAGTAGGGGGAGGTGTATCCCAGTAGGGAGGTGTATCCCAGTAGGGAGGTGTATCCCAGTAGGGAGGTGTATCCCAGTAGGTAGATGTATCCCAGTAGGGAGGTGTATCCCAGTAGGGGAGGTGTATCCCAGTAGGGGAGGTGTATCCCAGTAGGGGGAGGTGTATCCCAGTAGGGGAGGTGTATCCCAGTAGGAGGAGGTGTATCCCAGTAGCTGGGAGGTGTATCCCAGTAGGGAGGTGTAGCCCAGTAGGGGGAGGTGTATCCCAGTAGGGGGTGTATCCCAGTAGGGGGGAGGTGTATCCCAGTAGTGGAGATGTATCCCAGTAGGGAGGGGTGTACCCCAGTAGGGAGGTGTATCCCAGTAAGGGGAGGTGTATC